>NC_049910.1:21059754-21326884 GCF_001411555.2 Juglans regia | reverse complement strand
GCCCAATTACAAGACTTAGAGCCAAACGTTTCAAGGAAGCACTAAATGGGCTAATCCAAGAGAATTGGGCTGATTCTAAAAAGACCAAGATGGGCTCAAATAATATTCAAAACTTAGTCCATGTCATCAAGGCAATTGAAGAGGCTAATTAGCACATAGAGATATGATAAATGGTCTGACCATTAAAGGACGTGGATTTGTTAAGTTTCAAGAATATTAAATAGGTGAATGAACTTGGTCTTGCCTGGGTACGTGAAATACATTGAATTTAGTCATTTAGTCATTTCTGGCTGCCTCTAGAAGTCCAAGAGGCCTAAATTTCGTGGGACTTGTTATGTTAATATTTGTGTTGCTTTTAAAGCTGTAGTTATGACTTTTCCTATTCTTGGAGGGTTGTTCCAAGTATATAAAGGGGTTATTTTGAGTTTTAATATCAGATTTGAAATTTCAGAAGCTTATTTGTCTTTGTGAGGTCTTGTGTTCCTCTTGGTTCTTCAAAGATCTCTTTGAACTTATCAAGTTAATCTTGTGGCGTTCAAGCTCCAAACTTATCACCTTGATTCTGATTTCTTGGTGTGGCGTTTTCAATCCTTCGTAGTCTTGGTTTTCATCTAGTTGGGTGACTGGTCAAGGCTCAACAAATCTTGTCAATACAATCTTGGGGTTCCAAGCCATCATTGTTATCGAGTTTCGTCACAATTGTTGGTGGAGTTCATATCATTTTGGTATCAGAGCTTTGGTTCTAAGATATTATAAAAAATAAAAAAAAAAGGTACACGATTCCAGTAAGAAAACTTCTTCCTTTCAATCTTGTATCTCATCTTATTCAAGTACTTGAACTTTTGATGAGTTTTGGTTGTTTATTTTCTGAATTGCTGCTGGATTATTTTGAATAAGTTTCTTGAAGTTCGATTTTCTACTAAAGAAGACACAGTAGAGTGGAAAAAGGCAAGAGTGTGCGAGACCATATGAGGGTAAAAGCCGTTTAGAGTGAAAACACGAGTGCAAGTGTATCAATTCTTGAGTGAAACACGTGAGGGAGTGCTTGGGAGGATTCTAACTTTGTTTGCAGATTTTAAAACATGTCTAATAATCAAGAAGAAGACACAACCGAAGAATTTCGACAACCTCCAGTTCCAAACCTCCAAATGCAAGGGATGTTAGGGGAGATGAGGCGTATGTTGAGGGCTGAATTAGAACCTATTCACGAAAGGTTGGACAGGGTAGAAGCGGAAACTCTTAGGGGCCAGCAACATGACATCCACAATAGGCAGCATGGTGGGCGTGGTCCGTGGCGGAATGTTGATAGAGAGGCAGAGTCGGAGGAGTTTGATGAGCAATATTTGAACCGAGGCAGGATTGAGCGTGGGTATAGAAATAGAGAAGCTAGGATGGGTAGGCCTAGGAGGGATAACGATTTAGGAAATATAAAAATTAAAATCCCATCTTTTCAAGGTAAAAATGATCCTGAAGTTTATTTGGAGTGGGAAACTAAAATGGAGATGGTTTTTGATTGTCACAACTACTCAGAGATAAAGAAGGTTAAGTTGGCTGCAATTGAATTTACCGATTATGCCATTGTGTGGTGGGATCAATTACTGATTAATAGGAGGAGGAATAGAGAGCCACCCGTGGACACTTGGGAGGAAATGAAAATGCTTATGAGGAAGCGTTTTGTACCCAGCCACTATTATAGGGGATTGTATCAAAAATTACAGAGGTTAATTCAAGGATCTAAAAGTGTGGATGAGTATTACAAGGAGATGGAGGTAGCTATGATCCGGGCAAATGTAGAAGAGGACCGGGAAGCCACCATGGCTAGGTTTTTGCACGGTTTAAATCGTGAGATTGCGGATATAGTCGAGATGCAGCACTATGTTGAGTTGACAGATATGGTGCATCAAGCCATAAAGGTGGAGGAACAATTCAAACGAAAGGGATTGGCTAGGAGGGGACTGCCTATGGCTACAACCAGCTCGTGGAAGACAACTCCAAAAAGGGACGAGCAGCAACAAAATAAGCCAAAATTTGAATCCTCTAAGAATGCCAACTTAAAGACCGCCACTACTTTAGGTACAATCGAGACTTCAAGTTCTAAAACACGTGATATTAAGTGTTTTAAATGTCAGGGGCGCGGACATATAGCCAGCCAGTGTGTAAACAAGAGGGTGATGGTGATAAATGCCCAAGGAGAGCTTGAGTCAGAAAATGAGGAAGAAGTAGATAATGATGATATGCCATCTATGAGGATGCTGACGATGAGCAAAATGCTGTGGTTGGAGATTTATTGGTTGCAAGACGAGTTCTCAATGTGCAGGTTAAGGAGGAAGAAAGTAACCAAAGGGAGAACTTGTTTCATACTCGGTGCTTTGTAAATAACAAAGTTTGCAGTATCATTATCGATGGTGGGAGTTGCACAAATGTAGCCAGCACTTACTTGGTGGAGAAATTGGCTTTAACTACCTTGAAACATCCTCAACCTTACCGGCTTCAGTGGTTGAATGAATGTGGGGAAATCAAGGTGACAAGACAAGTGTTGGTGGCATTATCCATTGGCAAATATGAGGATGAGGTGCTTTGTGATGTGGTTCCTATGCACGCATGCCATTTACTGTTGGGAAGACCATGGCAGTATGATCTGAGGGTTACGCATGATGGATTCACAAATAAGTATTCCTTCACTCTTAATAGGCAACCTATTACTCTTGTGCCATTAACTCCAAAACAGGTCAGGGAGGACCAATTAAAGTTACAAAGTTCGAATGAAAAAAAAAAGGAAAAGGAAAGGAAGGCCGAAACTGAAAAAAAAGACTTTAAAAAAAGGAGAGAAAAACATTGATCAGAGTGAAAAAGAAAGAGAGAGGATTTCGGCTATAGTGAGAGCAAGAGAGGAAAAATTCAATTACATTGCAAAAAAAAGTGAGATCAAGAGAGCATTATTTTCACACCAGCCCCTTATTGTACTCATGTACAAGGAGGCTCTTTTATGTACTAATGATCTCGTCGGTGCTTTGCCGAGCAATATTGTTTCTCTTTTGCAGGAGTTTGAAGATGTCCTTCCTGAAGAGGTACCTTATGGTTTACCTCCAATCCGAGGGATTGAACATCAAATTGATTTCATACCTGGTGCATCAATTCCAAACCGACCTGCTTATAGGAGTAATCCCGAGGAGACCAAGGAACTTCAGAGGCAAGTAAGTGAATTATTGGAGAAGGGGTTTGTGCGTGAAAGTATGAGTCCTTGTGCGGTTCCGGTGCTGTTAGTTCCTAAGAAGGATGGAACATGGAGGATGTGTGTTGACTGCCGAGCCATCAACAACATAACGGTAAAGTATCGTCATCCCATTCCTAGACTAGATGATATGCTGGATGAATTGCATGGTTCTTGTGTCTTTACAAAAATTGATCTTAAGAGTGGATATCATCAGATTAGGATGAAAGAAGGTGATGAATGGAAAACTGCTTTTAAGACTAAATATGGTTTGTATGAGTGGTTAGTGATGCCTTTCGGTTTAACTAATGCTCCGAGCACATTTATGCGTTTGATGAATCATGTTTTGCTAGCATTTATTGGCAGATTTGTAGTTGTGTATTTTGATGATATCTTGATCTATAGCAAAAAATTGGAAGAACATGTAATGTATTTGAAATCTGTTTTGGAAATTCTAAGGAAAGAAAGGTTGTTTGCTAACCTCAAAAAGTGCACCTTTTGCACGGATAAACTTGTGTTTCTTGGTTTTGTTGTTAGCAAGAGAGGAATTGAGGTGGATGAGGAAAAGGTGAAGGCAATCCAAGAGTGGTCAACGCCTACAACAGTCAGCCAAGTGAGGAGTTTCCACGGCTTAGCTAGCTTCTATAGATGGTTTGTGCGTGATTTTAGTAGCTTAGCCGCCCCTCTTACTGAAGTCATCAAGAAAAATGTGCCGTTTAAGTGGGGAAAAGAACAAGAAAAGGCATTTAGTCTGATAAAAAAAAGTTAACTAATGCGCCTTTGCTTGTTTTACCTAACTTTGCTAAAACTTTTGAAATTGAGTGTGATGCTTCAGGCATAGGTATTGGAGCTGTTTTGATGCAAGAAGGCCGTCCAATTGCTTATTTCAGTGAAAAGTTGAGTGGGGCAGCCCTAAATTACCCTACTTATGATAAGGAGATGTATGCCTTGGTGAGGGCTTTGGAAAATTGGCAACACTATCTATGGCCAAAGGAGTTTGTGATTCACACAGATCATGAGTCTTTGAAGCATTTGAAAGGACAGCAAAGGTTGAACAAACGCCATGCCAAGTGGGTGGAATTCATTGAAACATTTCCGTATGTGATCAGATATAAGCAAGGTAAGGAAAATGTGGTGGCTGATGCATTGTCTCGAAGGTATGCCTTACTTTCCATTTTAGATACAAAAATGCTTGGCTTTGAATACATTAAGGAATTGTATGCTCAAGATTCTGATTTTGGTGATGTGTTCAATGCATGTGAAAAAAATGGTGTTTGGTAAGTTTTATAGGTATGATGGATTTTTGTTTCGGGAAAATAAACTGTGTTTGCTAATATGTTCTTTGCGCGAATTGCTTGTGAGAGAAGCTCATGGTGGTGGTTTGATGGGTCATTTTGGTGTAGCTAAGACTTTAGGAATTTTGCATGAACATTTTTTTTGGCCTCATATAAAACGTGATGTGGAAAGAATTTGTGAGAAGTGTATCACGTGTAAACAGGCTAAGTCTAAGTTGAAACCCCATTACGTACACCCCTTTGCCAATACCTAGTGAACCTTGGACTGATATTTCTATGGATTTTGTTTTAGGTTTACCTAGGACTAAAAGGGGGAGAGATTCAGTTTTTGTGGTGGTAGATAGATTTTCCAAGATGGCACACTTCATTGCATGTCATAAAACTGATGATGCATCACATATAGCTAATTTGTTCTTCAAAGAAATTGTTAGGTTACATGGTATGCCTAAGACCATTGTTTCTGATAGGGATGCAAAGTTTTTGAGTTACTTTTGGAAGACTTTGTGGGGAAAGCTGGGAACTAAGTTGTTGTTTTCTACTACTTGTCATCCACAAACGGATGGCCAAACTGAAGTAGTAAATAGAACTTTGTCGTCTTTGTTGCGTGCTATCATTAAAAAGAACTTGAAAGCATGGGAAGATTGTTTGCCACATGTTGAATTTGCTTACAATAGAAGTATACATTCTGCAACTAAGTTTTCACCATTTGAAATTGTTTATGGCTTTAACCCATTATCACCTTTGGATTTAACTTCTTTACCTTTGAGTGAACATGTGAACTTAGATGGCAAAAAGAAGGCAGAATTTGTAAAGATGATTCATGAAAAGGCACGGCTGAACATTGAAAGGAAGACTAAACAATATGTCCATCAAGCCAACAAGGGACGCAAAAAGGTAGTGTTTCAACCAGGAGATTGGGTTTGGTTGCACTTAAGGAAGGACCGTTTTCCAGAGAAGCGGCGTTCAAAACTCCTAGCTCGGGGTGACGGGCCATTTCAAGTAGTAGAACGCATCAATGATAATGCCTACAAGCTTGACTTACCAGGTGAGTATGGTGTCAGTGCAAGCTTTAATGTTGCTGATTTGTCTCCTTTTGATGTAGGTGATGATTTGAGGACAAATCCTTCTCAAGAGGGGGAGAATGATGCAAACCAAGGAGCTGGACATGCTGATCATACAAGTGAGAATGGAGCTGAATTTGCACAAGACCCTTTGTCACTTCCTAGTGGCCCAATTACAAGACTTAGAGCCAAACGTTTCAAGGAAGCACTAAATGGGCTAATCCAAGAGAATTGGGCTGATTCTAAAAAGACCAAGATGGGCTCAAATAATATTCAAAACTTAGTCCATGTCATCAAGGAAATTGAAGAGGCTAATTAGCACATAGAAATATGATGAATGGTCTGACCATTAAAGGACGTGAATTTGTTAAGTTTCAAGAATATTAAATAGGTGAATGAATTTGGTCTTGCCTGGGTACGTGAAATACATTGAATTTAGTCATTTAGTCATTTCTGGCTGCCTCTAGAAGTCCAAGAGGCCTAAAAATCGTGGGACTTGTTATGTTTATATTTGTGTTGCGTTTAAAGCTGTAGTTATGACTTTTCCTATTCTTGGAGGGTTGTTCCAAGTATATAGAGGGGTTATTTTGAGTTTTAATATCAGATTTGAAATTTCAGAAGCTTAATTGTCTTTGTGAGGTCTTGTGTTCCTCTTGGTTCTTCAAAGAACTCTTTGAACTTATCAAGTTAATCTTGTGGCGTTCAAGTTCCAAACTTATCACCTTGATTCTGATTTCTGGGTGTGGCGTTTTCAATCCTTTGTAGTCTTGGTTTTCATCTAGTTGGGTGACTGGTCAAGGCTCAACAAATCTTGTCAATACGATCTTGGGGTTCCAAGCCATCATTGTTATCGGGTTTCATCACAATTGTTGGTGGAGTTCATATAAGCAATCTTCAACCCAATTTCTGAGTTTAGTTTCCAGTTTCTACTAATTGCAAGTCAGATCACAAAAACCCAAAAAACCATTAGATCACAAAAACCATCGAATCACAAGCAGATCAGACAAAAACCACAAAAAAAGAAAAAGAAAAAGAGAGACAAGCTATGAGAGATATAAGAATACTTTTCAATAGGGTACAAATCCAAGAGTAGGCACTGGGATAGCTAAAAATAAAAGTTCGTCTGAAGCCTAATCCAAAATCCCAAACTCTAGATTTGCCCAAAATATAACATCGATCAATTATTGCCTATATATAGCAGTAAAAAGGATTACTCTCGAAGTTATTTTAACAAAAAAAAAAAAAAGCAAATTCCCAAGATCCATGTACCTCCAAAAGAGCAGTGATCCCAAGCCATGGTGGGATCACCTTTTGATGACATACATCATTGATTAATTTTTAGTTCTTCTTATTTTTAGCCCCGGTTTGGATTATAAACTCACATCAACTCAACTCATCTCATTTCATATCAACATTATAATTTTTTTAAATTCCCACATAAGATATAATAAACAATTCAATTTTTTCAAATCTCAAAATAATAATAATATTAAAAAATATTATTCTAATAATATTTTATTTTACTATTTACAAGTTAGAGCCTTAGAAAAATCGAAACAGAGAGAGCTGAGAGGCAGAGCTGAGAGAAAGAGAGAGGAACTTGAAACGAAGGTGGCTGGCAGAGGTAGTCAATCGACAAGGTGTGGTGGTGGAGGTGGATGGTGGACCGTAATTGTGACGCCCCCAAATTCCGCTTGGGATCTGACGAACATTTGAAGCGTCGAGACATGCAACACAAGGTTACCTGCCCCCGTTCATGACATATAAGATGCAATATTCCTAACATGCATATAGCATTATGCAATATTCGCAGCGGATAATTTTTTTCTTTAGCAATACTATGCACCAAACCGAAATATCCCAAATACTTACAACATACTTCATACATAATGACGTACTAAACAACTGAGATCACAACACTAGTCCAAAATGGTTGTGATCAAAAGAGTGTTGGAGATTGAACACCACAAATACAAGTAGTAACCTGAGGTAACTACTGTACTACCATCTACGTCACACCATCGCTTAGTCGATCATTTCCAGTTGGTCGATTCTCGATTCTCCTTCAGATCCTGTAACAAAATCTACCATTCGGGGGGAATGGTAGTTGGGACTACCACAGTGAGATTTGATTACAAATCTCAGCAAGTTAACAGGAAACTTCCACACAGGTTAATTATGCATGCATGGCAGTAAAAGCATGAATGCATAATCAAATCATAAGTAATCATAGCATAACTTGACATACAACATAACATAACTGGCATAACTTAAACTGAAACTGAAGCTTAGCATGAACGTGACTTGAAACATAACATGGACTTGAAACATAGCATGAACGTGAACTTGAAACATAACATGGACTTGAAACATAGCATAAACGTGAACATGCATAATTTGAACATGAACTTGAACATAACTTGAACCTGAGCATGACATAACATAAATGTGAACTTGGAATATAACGTGAACGTGAACATAACATAACATGAACTTGAAACATATTCTTATCTCATGGGATTACCATGATTGCGTGATCGTAAACTTGAACATAACATAACGTGAAACATGACTTGAACTTGGAATCTTATTCAATAGACTTAATCATTAACGTGACCATATGGGTGCTACACAGGTCCCCTTGAGCCGTGTGTCCCTGCCGATTACCGCATCACATCACAGGTTTCTATACCAGCTGTGAGTGCGTTAATACGTACTCCACAGTTGTTGTGGCCCCACGTATTCTACGTGTCACAATTGCTGTGTCTCACGTAGTGTATGCTCCACAGTTGTTGTGGCCCCATACTTCATGCTCCACAGTTGTTGTGGCCCCATGACTTATCTGTTTGTGCCACACTTGCTGTGGACACACGTAACATAATGTGTGGCACCATCGGCGTTAGTGCCTGGCGCGCTCCGGTGACCAGCTAATTAGGCCCCATTCGCAACCTGTTGACTGTACTTCGTCAACCCAGGGAATTTCACACCTATTTAGACACTCCAGCGTGAACAAAGGAGTTCCACTAGGATATTACCCCATCCTAGCGCTTAGGGTCGTGATTGACATGAATAACTTAACTGGCATACATGACATTTCGTAACGTGACGTAACATGAACGTGACATAAAAGACATAAATCTTGACGTAGCGTAACGTGACATGAACGTAAGATGACAAACATGACATACTTTGAAACATAAATGTAACAGACAACATTTCATAACATGGCATACATGTAACAGGCAACATTTCGTAACATAGCATACCATGTAACAGACAACATTTCTTAACATGGCGTAACATGTGACAGTGAATATTACGTGACATGAAATACATGTAACAGATGGCATACTTAACTTAACATGACATACTAGCAATATGTGACAGAATATCTTGTGTAATAGATGAATAATTCATGACAGAATAAATTCTGTGTAACAGATAAATATGTAATGACTTGGCATGGCACATATGATAACATGCATACATACAATTTAGTTCCCTTACTGATCATTCATACACCCTAAACTGATAGTAAGTTAAAAGCTAACTTACCTCGATCTTCGCGCTTCGAGACAAAACTCAAGTGCGATCACGGGAAACTGAAAGTAATGATTTCTAAAAAGTTAGAACTTAATCACTAACAATTAGGAATATGGAAAAATATCAACTTAGAGTAAAATTACCATTTTACCCTCTACATGTGGGAAAATGACCATTTTACCTCTAACTTAAGGATTTTGCATCCTAACTCCAAAAATCACCAAAATTTACATACCTTATGTAAATTTTGTCCTAAGCTCAAATATCAATTCAGAAAAATTTAAAACTAAACACAACCATCAAAACTCTATATGGCCGAAACTTACAAGGCTATTTCCTTTACTTTTTGTTGTAATTCTTTCAAATCTCAAAACTCATGATTAAACCAAAATTTTTCTTCTACTACACTCATAACATATTATTAAGAATAATCATGTTTTGAATCATGAACAAAAGTCATCAAAATCACTAAAACCATACTTGAACTTTTTGGTTTCTCTTCTAAGTTAAAAACAGAATTTTGTTTCTAACTTGTTTTGATCAACCTCTTGATCCATGACTAATAAAGATGTGATCTTCAAACCCAAACATCACATGGTTTAAAAAGATGTTCTAAAACAGATCCAAGCATCAAATTCAAGATCACATGGTTAAACATCAACCAAAACATAAATTTAGCCAAGAACAACATCACTTTGGCCTAACTGAATACCTCCTTGCATAAAATTTCATATCTTCGAAACTAACATCAAATATCTTCAAAATAACATTCTAACATGTATATAAGATGCTTAGGATCTTCTAATAAAAATAACAAAGCCATTGGAATAAGATTAAACCATAAAAGCTTCAAACTTTCTCAAAACAGAAACTGTTTTTCCTCTTCCAGTTTCTAAGTTTCTAGACCTAAGAAAATATTTCACCAAAACTTTTAATCATGCAACAAATCCTCAACCAATAATCATATACACATGTTAACAGTACTCCATAAAAATTTCGGACCGAGATCTATTCATTAGCTTAGTCAAAAACTCCAAAATATAACACACTCTCCAGTTTATCGCCCAGAATGACCTTTCTGGGGTCTAAACAACTTTTTACCAATCAAATGATCTCCAAATGGAACTAATAAGATATCCACATAAACTAGACTCCAAAATAAACAACTTTCATGAAGGAAACTTTGCGAGAAAACACTTACAAAAGCTTAGAAACGGGCGTTCAAAAGAGGTAAGAAAAACTGTCCGAGAGTGTCTTTTGTGTTCTATGAAGGAAAAGTGTAAAGGAGAGTTGCTTTTCGTGGGAAGTGGACTGGAGAGCCTCTTACACAAGTTATGGAGAGTGATAGGACTGAAGTGAAGGTTGAGTGTTGGCCTTTTCTTCTCATAAAAATCAGTCCAAGATCTTTTCTTAAGGTGGAGTGTAAGAGTGAATGAGTGAGGTGGCCCTTTTGCTATGTATTTCAAGAACCTTCTAGGCCCTTCTTGTACAGATCTAGCCAGCCAAGTGGGGGTACAAAACTTAGCCATGAAGCAATGCTAATGGTGATCAATTCCGTGGGCCTTAATGGGCCTAAACCGAATGGGCCTAGATTTTGAGGTTTAAAGAGGGTTTGGGTTGCTATCAAGCCCAAATCCAATATCACTTGGTCCAATCAATTTTTCAAAGTTAACAAGGTTAGATAATGATGTTCTAACACAAATTTGAAGGATTAATAGCATGTGGAAGTGATTTAATCAAGTGATTAAACACAATACTAGAAATCGGATTAGAAAATGTTTAGAGGCCAACTTTAGGGTTTTGGGGAAACCGTTTAGGGTTTCGGGGAAACCGTTTAGGGTTTCGATTTCAACAAAGCTTTTGGGCTTTCAATTGGATTCCCACCATTTAGGGTTTCACTAGGATTGAAAACCTCTTTGGTCTGGCACAATTTGGTTGAGTAGATGAAACAAGGTTTTGCTTAAGTGGCATGATCTCACACGTTGATTCCTTCAAATCCAACAAACATTCCTCATGGTGCCAAGTGTCTAATATTATTCACTAAGTGTGGCTAAGATCTTGCCAAGTGTCCAAATTAAACTTCTCTAATCTAATTTGGACATTCCACACAATGATTTTGAAATACTGCAATTGGTGCGCTTATCGAGGTTACTATTCACTCCGAAAAAGTGAATCATAAACTTAACACTAAAAATTCCTAAATATTCATATTAACCTACAGTGAAAATATTATACCGAAATTCAACCTCGAAGTGCCCCTAAAAATAATTTCACAATTTCCAACAGAAGTTTCGTCCGGAATTATGAAAATAGGATATTGCGCCATAAAATTCTAAATAATCCACTGAGTCTAATGGCGTAGACTATAATGCATTCTGACACTTCTATCCACCTCAAATAAATAAAACTCATATTTCTAGCAGCATAGTGAGTGATAACACTGACTATGTTGACAGACTAAAACCTATGCAATTGGTCGATTTGTAAAAAATTATGGGGTTTTCACGAGATTCCTAAAGTCAATAGAAATTCCACCAATGAATTTCTAGCGGGCTGTTACAGTAGTGGCAATGGGCGGTGAAGGAAACCCCAGGGAGAGAAACAAGAGATCGGGAGGGAGATGCTGTGAGAGAGAGAGAGACTCTGAGAGTAAGGCCAAAAGGGAGGAGGGGTTGTCGCCGGCGAGGCACGACGGTGGAGGTGGTGCCGTAGATGGCGGCAAGGCTGGGTTGCAAGGAGGGCTTGTGGATTTTGCCATTTTGGCGAGAGAGAGAGAGAGAGTGCAAAGTACAAGAGAAGAAACAAATGACAGAGGGGAAACCTGTAGTTATAGTCAATCACATAGGGGCACTACAGGAGAAACTTGTAGTGCAATTTGGATTTAGAGATGAGTTGAGATAGTTTGTAAATAGTAGAATAAAATATTGTTAGAATATTATTTTTTAATATTATTATTATTTTGATATTTGAAAAAATTAAATTGTTTATTATATCTTGTGTGGGAATTTGAAAAAATTATAATCATGATATGAGATGAAATGAGTTGATGTGAGTTTATAATCCAAACCGGGGCTAAAATCTCACGACAAGGTGTCGAGAGCCACCATGGATGGGGTTTATAGTCATCTTGACGATGGCATGGCGAGAACTACCTTGGACAAAGTGATATGCAGCCACCTCGTGTCAATGTGGCAAGATCCATCTCGAGCCATGTCACGCCCGCGTCCGATTGGCTAGAAAGTGAGTTCATACCACATCCCAAAAATAAAAGTATAAACTCCAAATAATATAGAAAAAAACCTCAATAAGAGCATTGAGAATGTGTCAACTCTAAAGTTTGACTAAAACTTGAAGTTTTGGTTTTAACCAAAACCTTTGAAAAGGCTAATCCACGTAGGACTAGCTATTCCAAAGTCAAAATAATAATAATATAATATTATGTATTTTAATAATTTCTTTTAGATTTTTCAAATATACTCCATATATTAATTAATAATTTAATTTTTACTGTCCAAACAAATTATTGGAGTTTGAGGCAATAGGATTAAATGAAAAAGAAAGAAAGAAGAAAGAAAGAGAAAGGGAATGAAGGGAGAGAGGAGACGCGAGAGTGAGTGAGAAAAGTGGGAATATTTTTTCATAAAATATTCTTTTGGTTGGTGAACAGTAACTCACCAAATATGGTTTTGGTTTTCCATTTACTGTAGCTCATAACTTGACTTGAAGTGATTTAGCTAGTTCCATGCAGCTATTTTGGAAAATTTTTTGTCAAAATTTGGACTTGGCTAGCATTTGGCTAGTCCAATGCCAATGCTTTAATATGTAAATGTTCATCCAAAGACATGAAATTGAACTCCAATTATAAATAAATAATAATAAAAAGCATCTACCAAATCTCAACAAATGCATCATTTTCTCAAATATCTTTCAAAAGAAATAACTAACTCCCTAAATAAAATCCTCTAACAATTAAAGGTACAATCAATCTGGTTCAATTTGATTTTTGACATATTTTGAAATCGAACCGATATAAACCGGTTTGGTTTCAAAAATCTAAGAATCGAGACCAGAGCTTTCAGTTTTTTCGATTTCGGTTTGATTCGGTTTGGTTTAACCGGTTTTTTTTTTCTTCACCCTTACTGGTGCCTAATTTATTTTTATACTAGACTTATACCATATTATCTTATTATATGTTATATACTAGTGTCTAACTTATTTCTATACTTGATTATGTATGCTAGTAATACTATGATGTTTACATATACTAAATTATTAGTCTATTTATATTATAGTATAAGTACATTATTTTATAGTAATTAACACATACTAGCATAGTATTTGTTTTGGACGTGTTTTGCATGCTTTAGCCAAGTCTCCTCGGACAACTGGGGGGTTGGCTTCCTGTCCTGCACAAACACAAATTTAGAGGAGACTTAGGGGTGGTCTGGGGACCTTTCGATGCCTAAGTCAGTTTTCTTTAATGGTGTTACCAATATAATTTTTGCGTAACTCCGAATGTACCTTGTGGTAAGCTTTTATTTGAGGTCTGGAGAGAGCAACTTGCACATGTTGTTAGGGGTAGTCCCATCACTTTCATACTTTGGATGCCCGAAGCATTTAATGTGTTGTAGCGTATCATACAAAAATAATTAATGCGGCGTGGGTCTCTAGCTGATACATCGACGACCTCTCGGCCAGTGCCGGTCATGCCTACTTTTTACCCCCTCAGGGTGTGGGTGGCGGTTGCTTCTCCCACACGCCTTCCAGCAGCCCTAGCTCATGAGTGCCTGAGGTGTCGAACAGGTCTGTGAGCATTAGCCCTTGTCAACTCTGTCGGTACTTCATCATTTTCTTGCGCCAGTTTTTCCTCGATCTCCGTTTTTACCAACTTGCGAGTCTCTTGGTCGGGTTGAATGGATCTCTTGGATGTGGAATAGGCCTCTTATTTCCCGTTCGGCTTGGCCCACTGGGACGGGGGTTTTTATCCCTTCATTTACCCTGCCAATTCTCATTAACCTGCTTGATGGGGGAATTCAATTGCTCATTCTTCTTTTTTCTTTCTCTCCCTTTCCCTTTTTTTTCTTCTTCTTTGTAAGTATTTTGCCCAAGTGGCGCATAAGCATTTTTGCGACCACTCGTTCTTGTTGTAAATGTGTGGAAGTACCATTTGTCATTCATTAGCGTGTTGCATGAATATTTGTTCAAGTATTACTTGCCATTCATTGAGTTTGCATATAATTGGAGGGATCATTTTGATGTAAGGAAAGTTTTAGGTGTGTTTCATGAACGTTTGTGGGCATATCATTTGCCATTCATTGAATTGTTACATAGACGTTTGCGGGAGTATCATTTGCTCTTATTAGAGTGTGCATATAAAACTTTGCATACTACTAATTCTTATTCTCCTTTTGAAATTGTTTATGGCTTTAATCCGCTTACTGCCTTACCTTTGATGATGGGAACCAAGATGGGCTAGTCTTAAAGATCATTTGCAACTTCTAGATGGGCCAAGAAGATCAAGGAGACAATGCAAGGATTGATGAAATCCACTTGGGACAAGTTTAGCAAGAGCCCAACATTCAAGATGGGGGGGGTTGAAGGATAAGATCTTGTTTGAATTCATTTGATCAGCTACGGAAGAGGGCAACGACAAGACTTAAAAGCTTTGGGTTCTTGAAGAGTTTCAACTTATTTAATTCATTTAAAGAACTTATTTTATTAGTTTAGAATAATTGAGTTTATTATGGAAAGCACTTAAGGGGGCCTATGTAAGGGCATGTTGGGAAATTTATTATTTTATTGAACTAGGGTTAGGGTTACTGTAGCCGCGGCACTGTTCATCCAGGGGCACTTTTGGAAGATGGGGGTTTATTTTGGCTAGGGTTTCATAAGGTTTTGCTTTAAATACTCTATGTAGCCTCATTCTAATTAGTTTATGAAGTTTATAAAATTTGATGAATTTATTCATTGTGAGTTGAGTTTATCTCCTCTTGTTCTTAATTGAACATTTGAACTTATCAAAGGTAAATTACAACTTTTGTGGCGTTCCTCCTTTGTAATCTGGGTTCTTGAGACGGGTTCTTCAACAGGTCTAGATTTTAATATAATCTAGGTTCTTGAAACGAGTTCTCATCGGGTCTAGATTCTCCATCCTTGACTTGATTTTGGCTTTCTTGGGGAGTTTTCAAATTGATTGTGGGTTCAAGGGATTTCGTTCCCGCGGGTTCATATCATTTGGTATTCAGAGCAAGGTTTCCAATCAGGTCTGATTCTATCTTTTAATTCTAGCATCCTTAAATTTAATTCTAGGGCTTCATTGTTCTAGGGTTACCAAAAAAAAAAAATAGAAACAAAAAGTAGACTGTCGAAATTCTTAGGATTTTGGGTTTGGCTGAAATTTGCATCACCTAGGGTTTCAAAATTCTAGGGTTTCCTGCATCTCTAAGTTTGTCAATTGCTTGGAGTGTCGTTCCATTGATTCTCTTCTACTTCATTGTCCATGCTTGTGTGTTTGAATTCAATTGGTTGGTTTTCACAATTGAATATTTCTGTTTGTGGATGAATTAGAGAAAAGAAAAGAAAGGAAAAGAAAAGAAAAGAAAAGAAAAGAAAGGAAAGGAAAAGGAAAGAAAAGAAAATTCGAAAAAAAAAAAAAAAATGAAAAGAAAAGAGAAGGTAGCATATTCAAAGTTGCTACATAGTTACAACAAAGAGAAAGAAAGAAATTTGTTGATTAAACCTTATAATCAAAGGGGCTGCTGCATACATCACTCAAGTTGGTATCTTGTCTTATTGTTACTCTTTTATTGGTATAACTTCATTGATTCTCGTGTCATTTTTATTCCTTCATGTTTCTCTTGTTCTTGTTTCCTGGATCTAATTACTAGTTGGGATAAAACAAGGTTGCCTTGTCTTGATTGAGTTCATTTAGTTCTGAAAGAACTTGAGTGGGAAAGCTCTTGAGGTAAAAGGCAAGAGAGTGTGAGACTATTATTGGGAAAAGGCCAATTAAGAGTGAAACACGAGTGGAGTGCCATTATTCGAGTGCAAACACGTAAGGGAGTGTGTGAGGTTTTTCACTAACTTTCTTTTTGTGCAGCACATTATAATGTCTCATCGGAGTAGCTCATCACTAAGGGGGAGAGAATATAACTCATCCATTGTGTTGCAAGCCATGCAACAACAGTTTGAGCAGTTGAACTTGGTGTTGGGTGAAGTGAGGGATAGTATGGATAATCAAGAAGCAGTGATTAGAAATTTGCAAGGTGAGAGAGATAGGAGACGACGTGATCCTGGAATTGAGAATGGGTATAAGAATGGAGAGTTTGGTGAGGATGTGGAAGGCTTAACATCTGAAGTTGGATTGGGTGGACATAGAGGAGTTAGGCATGGAAGAGGTCTTAGGGCAAACTCTAGGGGTCGAGATAGAGTAGATAAGAACCTTGGGAGCATCAAAATGAAAATACCATCATTCCAAGGTAGAACTGACCCTGAAGTTTATTTAGAGTGGGAGAAAAGAATAGAGTTGGTATTTGATTGTCATAATTACTCTGAGGAGAAGAAGGTGAAGTTGGCTGTACTTGTGTTCACTGATTATGCGACTATTTGGTGGGATCAATTTGTGACCAATAGGAGGAGGAATCTTGAGTGACCTATAGAAACATGGAGAGAGTTGAAAGCTATCATGAGGCGGAGATTTGTACCTAGCCACTACTATAAAGACCTCTACCAAAAATTACAAAATCTTATACAGGGGTCTAGGAGTGTAGAGGATTACCATAAGGAGATGGAGGTGGCTATGATTCGGGCCAATATAGCGGAGGATTGGGAGGCCACGATGACAAGATTTTTGAGTGGGTTGAATAGGGAGATAACCAATGTAGTTGAGTTGCAACATTATAAGGATGTAGAGGATATGGTGCACATGGCTATGAAGGTGGAGAGACGGCTAAAAAGAAGGGGTACATCAAGGTATACTTCGGTTTCTAGTACTCATTGGAAACCAAAGTGTGACAAAAATGATCAAGCTGTAGCAAAGGAGAAGACCGAACCACCAAAGGGAAAAAATTTGGGTGAGGCTGAAACCTCAAGAAAAAGTGAGAATGAGCTGAATAGTAAGAGTGAAAGTGAGATTGTGCTAAAAAGTAAGAGTGAAGATGAGATTGAGAAGAAAAGAAACAGTGAGACCGAAATGGAGAAAGAGAGAAAAATGGGAGAGAAAAAAGAAGAGGGTGAGACTAAGACCTCAAGCAAAAGAGAGAATGAGTTGAAAAATAATTGTGAGGTCGAGAGTACAAAAAAAGATGAAGAAAAAGAGAGGCTGAGAGTTCAAAAAAAGAGGAGACTGAAAGAAAAACAGAGAGTGAAAAGAACAAAGAGAGTGAGAGGAAAAAAGAGAATGAGGCCGAAACATCAAAAGAAAGAGTGAGAGAAAAAGAAAATAGAGAGGTGGTTGACAGTCAAGAAAAAAGAGTGGAGCCACAAGAGGAAAAAGAAAGAGAGATTGTAAAGAGAAATAAAAAGACAAAAGTGAGTTTTCATGCTAAGGCAAGCTTTTATGCTAACGAATTTAACGACTCTTTGCCTAGTGTTGTTGTTTCTTTCTTGCAGGGATACGAGGTCGTGATTCCTAGCGGTGTGTTTAGTGGATTGTCACCTATTTAGGAGATAGAGCACTACATTGATCTTGTGCCAGGTGCAACAATTCTTAATCGACCTTTATTTGAAGAACATGAGTCCTTGACACACTTAAGGGGACAAGGTAAGTTGTTGAGTAGAATGCATGCTAAGCGGGAGGATTGTATTGAGACTTTTCTTCATGTATTCAAATACACACAAGGTATGAAAAATTTTCTGGTTGATGCTTTAGCAAGAAGGTATGTCATTGTCTTCGTTTTAGATGCAAAATTGTTGAGACTTGAATATGATAAGGAATTGCATGCTAATGATGATGACTTTGCTAGTGTGTATGGAACATGTGAGAAAGCATCTTTTGGTAAGTTTTATAAACTAGATTGGTACTTGTTTAGAAAGAATAGATTTTCTGTGCCTACTAGTTTTATGCGTAAGTTGCTTGTGTGTGATGGACATGGTCGTTTGTTGGGTAACCTTGGTGTAAGGAAGACTTTTGTTGTATTGCATGAATGTTTGTGGGAATATCATTTGCCATTCAAAAACTTGTTGCACGAACGTTTGTGGAAGTATCATTTGTCATTCATTGATGTATTGCATGAACATTTGTGGGAGTATCATTTGCCATACATTGACGTGTTGCATGAACAATTGCCGGAGTATCATTTGCCTTTCATTGAAGTGTTACATGAACGTTTGTGGAAGTATCATTTGTCATTCATTAACATGTTGCATGAAGTGTTACTTGAACAAATTAATGATATTGCATATGAAATTAATGATAATATTACTAACGTTTTTCCCTTTGATCCAGGTGGAGATTCGAGGTTGAATCCTTTTGAGGAGAGTGGGAATGATGGGAACCAAGGTGGAGATTCGAGGTCGAATCCTTTTGAGGAGAGGGGGAATGATGGGAACCATGATGGGCCTAGTCTTAAAGATCACGAAGACAATGCAAGGACTGATGCAATCCACTTGGGACGAGTTTAGCAAGAGCCCAACATTCAAGATGGGGCTTGAAGGATGAAGATCCAATTTTGATTCATTTAATCAGCTATAGAAGATGGCAACAACAAGACTTAAAGGCTTTGGGCTCTTGAAGGGTTACAACTTATTTAATTCATTTAAAGAACTTATTTTATTAGTTTAGAATAATTGAGTTTATTATGGGAAGCACTTAAGGGGGCCTATGCAAGGGCACATTGGGAAAGTTATTATTTTATTGAACTAGGGTTAGGGTTACTGTAGCCGAGTTACTGTAGCGCAACATTGTAGCCGAGGCACTGTTCATCCAGGGGCACTTTTGGAAGATGGGGGTCTATTTTGGCTAGGGTTTCATTAGGTTTTGCTTTAAATACTATATGTAGCCTCATTCTAATCAGTTTTATGAAGTTTATGAAATTTGATAAATTTATTCATTGTGAGTTGAGTTTTACTCCTCTTGTTCTTAATTGAACTTTTGAACTTATCAAAGGTAAATCACAACCTTTGTGGCATTCCTCCTTTGTAATCTGGGTTCTTGAGACGGGTTCTTCAACGGGTCTAGATTTTAATATAATCTAGGTTCTTGAAATGAGTTCTCTTCGGGTCTAGATTCTCCATCCTTGACTTGATTTTGGCTTTCTTGGGGTGTTTTCAAATTAACTGTGGGTTTAAGGGAATTCATTCCCACGGGTTCATATCACTTAGATTAACTTAGATTGAAAAAGGGTTTATTCTTCCTCTGTAGGAGGAAATAACGCTAAGAGAATGATTATTCAAAGTACCAACAAGGGCAAAGGTGTTATGACGGCCACACCTACCACTTGTAAGAAATGTGAAAGGAATCATGGTGGAGAATCCTGAGTAGGATTAGGAATGCGTTATCGATGCGGTCAATTCGGGCATATGATATGTGAATGTCCTCAGAATACGCAAGGTGGAAACGCTACTAGCAACCGGCCCAATCAGAGGCCACCTGCCTAAGCCCGTGTGTACGCTATCACCCCTAGAGAGATTAATGAGGGAATCCCTGGTGATGAAGACACGGGAGTCATCATTGATACTTTTCCTTAAGTGCCACTCTTTAGTAAGTAGCTTACTTGTTATAACTGCTAAGTAGTTGGGAGTGATTACACATTAGGTAAAGTCATGCTACGAGGTCTTTTGCGTCCACAGAGTTTGACTCCGGCACTACGAGGTCTTTTGTGCCCACGAAGTTTGCACGCACGTGTAACCTGATAACCCAGATGTTACCTCTAGCTATAGTAGTGTCATTTCCCGATGGACAATCGATCACTTGCAATCGTGTAATGAAAAGCTACCCGCTGAACTTAGGAGGAGTACTGATGGAAGCAGATCATGTTCGACTTAATAGGGTTCGATGTTATCTTAGGAATGGACTAGCTGTCCAAGCATTTCGCTAGGATATTTTGTAGAAATAAGGAGATCATCTTTGAATGACATTTAGATGGGCAAATTTGTTATACATGAGGGTTAGTGAAAGCTACCCCCTTGTTGATTTTGACTTTGCAAGCAAGAAAGTGCATCGTCGATGGAGCCACTGCTTATTTAGTTTTCGTACTAGAAGAAAGTAGTAATAGTAAAGAGATTCAAGGGATACCTGTAGTTGAGGAATATCTGGTGGTTTTCAAGGACAATTTACCAGGATTACCCCCAATAGAGAGATAGAATTCATTATAGAACTAGAACCTGCTATTGCCCTTGTCCATAAGGCTCCTTATTGTATGGCCTCTTTAGAACTAAAGGAGCTTAAGAAGCAAATAGAAGAATTACTGGAAAGGGATTCATTCGGCCCCGTTCATCACCTTGGGGTGCGCCAGTTCTGTTTGTAAAGAAGAAGGATGAGTCTTTAAGGATGTGCATTGATTACAGGGAATTAAACAAAGTAATGGTTAAGAACAAATATCCGTTACCTCGCATCGATGACCTATTAGATCAGTTGTAAGGAGCATCAATGTTCTCAAAGATAGACTTAAGGTCTGGGTATCATCAACTCAAGATCAGGGAACGGGATATTCCTAAAACAGCGTTTCGAACTAGATATGGGCACTACGAATTTTTGGTCATTCCCTTTGGTCTAACCAATGCCCCTTCTGCATTTATGGATATGATGAACCGAGTGTTCACATCCTATCTAGATAGCTTTGTAGTCGTATTCATTGACGACATACTAATCTACTCTGGGAACAAAGAAGAGCACAGACTGCATCTCTGTTTGGCTTTGGAAAGGCTGAAAGAACGTAGGTTGTATGCCAAATTTAGTAAGTGTGAATTTTGGCTTAAGGAGGTGAAATTTTTAGGGCACGTGATTTCAAGTCAAGGAGTATTAGTTGACCCCAGCAAGGTCGAAGCTTTGGTAGATTGGAAGTGTCTGACTAGTGTGCATGAGATCCGGAGTTTCCTAGGATTAGCTGGCTATTATCGACGTTTTGTGAAGGGATTCTCCAAGCTATCAGGACCCTTTACTACCCTAACGAAGAAAAATGCTAAATATATTTGGATAGAGAAATATGAGCGAAGTTTCTTAGAACTCAAGGAAAGACTCATAACCGCGCTAGTATTAGCTCTACCTGAACCCCATAGGCCTTACGCTGTATTTAGCGATGCGGCCAAATTAGGACTCATGCATACTTGACTCACTAAAAAATTAGTAGCACAAAGGCTATCCCAAGTGCAGGAGAGTGTCGTGTAATAATTAGGAATAAATTCTTGGATCGTCTTCTCAGGAAAAGTGCTTAAAAATCAAACTCGTGTAAAATAATGAAAAATATTTATAATGAGAAAATAAAAGTTATGATATACACAATGAATGGAAGAATCCAATGGAAGTGAAAATGGCAACAGTCATGGACTAGATTCATGTTGTTGGATTTTTTAGTGTAGTGATAACAAAACTGAAATGCAAAGTAATAAATTAAAATTGCTGAAATTAACCGGAATTTAAAGAAACAAGAAAATAAATGACATTAAAATAAACAAGAGTTAAAGGTGCAAGGAAATTAAATGAGAGTAATTTAAATTGCAGGAAAAAGTGCGAGAAAATTAAATGACATTAATTTAAATTGTAGGAAACTAAAAGTGCGAGAAAATTAAATGGCATTAATTTAAATTGCAATAAATTAAAAGTGCGATAAAAATAAATGACATTAAACTGAAATTAAATAAGAACATGAATTGTAAGGAATAAACTTGATGTTTGGAAATGGAGACTGCGTTCTCCAACCCAAAAATCTGAACTTCCAATTAAAATGATCTCTCAAATAAATAAAATAAAATCTCAACTGAAATAAAATAAACTCAAAACATTCCTCAAAGAGAACTGAAAATCCACTCACTAAACAAACCCAAGACCAAAAATTAACTCTGACTTCTGAAAATGAAATTCACTGAAGAACTGTAAGACTAAAACTGACTAGAAATACAAGTGAAGAAAAATAAAAACTGACTTGAAAACTAACTCTCAACTCACTTAAAACTGAAAAATGAAATCACTCAAGATTACACAAAACTAACTACTCAACGAAAAAACTGACTCTTCAAAACTAACTCCTGAAACTGAAAAATGAATTACACAAAACTCACATTGACTCTCTTTGTCTATCCAACAGGCCCTCTTATATTCTCCTCCACCAAAGTACCATTTGTAGTTTGTTTGTTTGTTTGTTTTTTTTTTTTTTGTTGGCTTAGTAAAAATAAAAAACGAGACCATCGAAAGCACATCACTTTTTTCTCTTTAAGCATCAACTTGGCCTCGTGATGGAATATTTCTTGGACGAAGCTGGGCATTAGAGAAGGTTACGTAGGGAGAGAAACCGAAGGTTAATCTTCATCTTAAGATCCCTCACATACAGCTCTTTTCTCTCGCTTTGTTTCGATATGTAACTGGCGACTTGTGGAGGTGCACCGTGCACGGGTGTTGCTGCGGATGAGGTGATCCTGTGTGCTTGATTGCTGTTGGGTTATGACTTCAACTGGTGGTGCTGAGTTGCAGAAATGGAGAGGTAATGCGCCGTGCACGAGCAGGTTGCTGCAGAGGCTTCACTCCTTTTTCCGTGGTGCAAAACAGAGCACCTTCGTCCAAGGTTTATTGGTGGCTGGGCATTGGTTCTCGCAACAGCTTCATGGGCAGTTGTAGTGGGCGCACTAATGGAGGCTTAATGCACTGTGGTGGTGCACGATTGACTGCACACTACAACAAAATTTGACTTTTAGGGACGAAATTATTTAGGGACAAACTAAATTTCATCCAAAAAAGTCATTTTTTGGGACGAAATTTAAATTTTAGTCCATGTCGCTATTCCTGAATCCAGAGGGGAATACGTTCGATGGAATAATTTCTTAGAGGTATTACCGCATCCCCAAGGATTAGGCCCACTTTTTACAGGTCAGTGGAATCTTTATGCACAAAGTAAAAGGATTGAGCCAAGTTTAATTACAATTCAATTAAGAGAACGAGCGGTAATTACAAGGGAGGTGATACCTAGATAGAGAAGAGGAAGAGGACGGGGGGGTCAATAAAAAAAGAGATATTAATTAATCAAAAGTCCAACTGATTACCACGTCTGTATTGTAAATATGCAGTTTACACAACCATTTGATCGGATAAATATCCGTTCAACTAATATTTTTTGTGATGAATTAAATCGTCTCAAAAAGTTTTTTTCGTTTAAATGGAAAAAAATTTGTTCGAACAGAAAAATCTTGGTGGGGAAGTAATTTATTATGCTGGGAAAAGTTCAAAACCGTTCGAACGATAAATGTTTTTGTTCGAGCGGAAAAGATTTGGTGGCAAAACTTGGTGAGAAGGTTTCTAAACCGTTCAAACGAAATATATTTAGTTCGAACATATTCAAACACCACATTTATACATTCGAACGTATAATATTAATCTCGGTATGTAACTCAAAATATAAAATATATATATTATATATACAAATTCATTAATTAATTTTGTGTGATTAACTGAAAAATATTTTAAAGATTTATTTTATGTTAAATAAGATTTTTAGTTAAATAAATATTATCAGTCATACCCCACATAATATAAATCAATAATTACTCCAGAACAGACAAAGTATTTAATTTACAACTAAAGCAAATTATCAAAACACCATATATATTGTCCATAACTATAATTGATGGAAACTAAGGTGGGCCTAGTCTTAAAGATACGTTGCAAGTTCCAGATGGGCCAAATACAAGTTAAAGGGCTTAAATGATGAAGATTCAGCTTTGATTCATTTGATAAGCTATGGAAAGGGCAACAACACGACTTAAAGGCCTTGGGGACTTGAAGACTTTCAACTTATTTAATTCTTGTAAATGACTTATTTTATTAGTTTAGAATAATTGAGTTTATTATGGGGAGCATTTAAGGGGGCCTATGCAAGGGCATGTTGGGAAAGTTATTATTTTACTGAACTAGGGTTAGGGTTACTGTAGCCGAGTACTGTAGCACCGTACAGTTGCCGCGGCACTGTTCACTCAGGGGTATTTTTGGAAGATGGGGCATTATTTTGGCTAGGGTTTTAATTAGCTTTTAGTTTAAATACACTTTGTTAACTCAGTTTATGAAATTTGATGAATTTATTCATTGTGAGTTGAGTTTTACTCCTCTTTTTCTTAATTGAACTTTTGAACTTGTCAGAGGTAAATCACAACATTTGTGGCGTTCCTTCTTTGTAATCTGGGTTCTTGAGACGGGTTTTTCAACGGGTCTAGATTTTAATATAATCTAGATTCTTGAAACGAGTTCTCATCGGGTCTAGGTTCTCCATCCATTGACTTGATTTTGGCTTTCTTGTGGAGTTTTCAAATTGACTGTGGGTTCATATCAATAACAAAAAAATATAAATAAAAAATAGAAACTATTGTGATGTGAGGTCTCTGCACACATCATCGGCTGCAGCTAATTGTATCTCTACCTGTGTTAGTCGAGTACTGAGTGTGACCTGAGTTGCATTATTGGCATTAATCTCTGTACGTAACTCAGAGACGCTAACAGTAATCTCTGTATGCAACTCAGACATGGCAGTATGCACTGCATCGATCACTGCTGATGTGTGTATGCCGATCTTAGCACCCAATATGTCGGCCATCTCCTCGCGAGTAGATGTGCGTGATGCCTCGGCTTGTGTAGATGCCTCACCAGCCCTGTCAGGAACAGGTCCAGAAAAATGAAGTCTCGAGTGTCTCATGCTCCATGATAGGGTGGTGCTGTTGATCGTTCCTATCGGCTCCCATGCAAGCTCGGCAACTTCTGGCACAATCCTAGAATGTAGCAAAAATCGAGTATATCTGTCGTATTGTACAGAGCCTCTGATCGGATCCTCTCAAATATATACCCCACGAGGTCGATCAAAATGCCACAAGTGACCCGTATCATAAATTTCGCTCGATCCATGCCAACCTCGATCTTGTGCTGCTGATGGTCAATATTGTTGGAGATGATCAAATTTATGATCTTGAAGACAAAAGATAAGTCTGCCTGCCTGATGCTCTTCGTCCCATCGTATACTAGAGTATTTGGACCAACAATCAAGTCTCTGATCTCATGATCAGCAAGTGTATTGACCTCATCTGTGTAAACTGGTCCCTCATCCTGAGATATCTCTGCATCACCTGAAGGAAATTGACGTTTAATCATGATTCATTTGAGGAAATTGACTTATTGGTGGACAGGTTTTTTGTTTAAATTATTTTGGTGAAAATATTAGTTAAACTCATGATATGATTCGAGTATATCTTGTGTTTATCATCAAAGCATGTATGGTTTGACTTTTAATCATGCTTCATTTGAGGAAATTGACTTATTTTACTTAGGCTTGAAATATTAACATTTATAAAACTTGTGATTGGGATAAGAAGAATGCACGATTTAATTCTAGCATGTCATTGATAGAAAGGTCATATCATGCATCACTTGAGTTTAGTTAGAATTTAAGTATTTTATTTGGAATGATTAAGTGTTGGGATGAACTTGCTCAAAGTTAAGCTTTTATTACATCATTGAGGATTTATAGTGATCATTTTTTACTGGTGGAATTTGTCATGCATGCATTCATGAGGATCAATAGTCAAAATTTTGTATAGGCATCGACTAGAAAGCAAGCCATGAATTGAGAATGAATAGGCTAAGATCACTTTGATTTCTCTTAAGGCATAGACATTCTTAGAATGTGCAAGATATGAGGACTATGAATTTTGGTTAAGATTGGAGAGCATTTGCATTAGTATAAATATTTGGAAGTTGAGGGGTATTTTCATAATTTCCCCTTTATCTAGAAAATTTTATTTTTCCTTAAGCAGTATAGATTCTAACGTAGTACAATTTTTATCATAACCACTACCTCACTTCCAACGTCAATAGTCTATAAGTTGGCCTCTAACTTATACTTTGATGATTATTTATCATTTACTGATAAATGCAACATTCATTTTATAACTATCATTTTGAGCATGAAATGCCATATCTTATGTTCCATTTTTGTAATTTCGCATACACCAATCATTTTTGAAACATGACACATACATGCATATCATGAAAATCATTTTTAAAAATATTGCATGAAAAATTATTTTATCATGAACCTAAAGGCTAGGATGGGGAAGTATCCTAGTGGAACTCATCTGTCCACTCTAGAGTGATTAAATATGGAGTGGTAACCCCTAGGTTGACAAAGAACAATCAATAGGCTTCGAATGAGCTTTTTTTAAAGAACACTGGAGCGAAGTCATATGTTTCAACACCTAATGCTGGTAGGTGTATATGTTATGTTATGTTACCAATGCATTGAGAACGAGTCTGCAAATAACGTAGTTTCAACGTGAGTTGAACTACGGTCACCGACAGGTATTCATAGTGCATATGGGGAAGGATGATGATACTATACGTTATGTTAATTCTATGATTTCTTATGATTCATGATAAAAAAATTAAGTTTTTAACGACGCAAGGGAAATTATGTTCTCCATAAGAAAATGTAGATTCTTGAGAAATCTGAGTGGGAGACAAATACAGTTTTTCTGCATTGCATGCATTTCATGTTTATCATTCTTCATGCATAGTCTATCTTTGTGCACGTTGGTTGTCTAACTTACTGAGATTGCAAGTAAATCCCACCCTTTGTGGACCCACTATCACGAAATGATAAAAGTTGTAGATGCAGATGAATCCAATGGACCTGTGGATCAAGAGGATTGAGGAGGAACCAAACGTTGACAGGAGACTTGATCTTGTTTTGATATTTCTAGGCCTGTCCCTTCGTGCCAGCGCATGAAGTAGCCAGTTTAGATTTTTGGAAACTTGGTATTTTGTACTAAGATTAAGCTACTTGATGATTTGAACTTATGGTTTAATCAATATTATTGGGATGATTTTAGTTATTCTGGCGTAAATTCATTTTCACCCGAACTTTCCGCTATGATTATTGCATTATGCTACCTGCATTTCTAAGATGCATTGCATATTAACTGTCATGTACGAGGGTATGTAACCTTGTGTTGTATGTCCCCACGATCTAAGTCTCCGTTACATCCCAAGCAGAAGTTGGGGACATCACAGAAGGGATGATGCAAGTCCACGGAGACACGGTACTTGGCTCCCTTGGTCCTCTTGTCGACCTCGTAGACTGAGGGAAGGGAAGATGCAAGTCGTGGAGACACGGTACTTGGCTCCCCTAGTCTTCTCGTTGACCTCGTAGACTGAGGGAAGGAATGAGGCAAGTCTATGTAGACATGGTACTTGGCTCCCCTGGTCTTCTCGTCGACTCTGTAGATTGAGGAAAGGGATGAGACATGTCCTTGGAGACACGGTACTTGACTCCCTTGGTCTTCTCGTCGCCTGTCCTTTTGTTGAGAAATGTAAGACCAAATAGAAAGGATTGAGACAAATGAGAAAACAAAAGGCTTCATTAATATTTCAGTTGATTTAGTACAACATTTTATAGTCTCTTTCGTTTTCAACTAAAAAACTTTCACAAATGCTCTGCGTTCCGTTCCAGGAGTGTAGTAGTTCCTTTCCGTGCGCATCCTTTAGTCGATAGGATCTTTGGCGACCATTGGTTGTTACTACGTAGGGCCCTTACCACCGTGGGCCAAGCTTTCCTTCATCTTGAGTCGTCACCACGGTCTGCCTGAGTACCAGATCACCTACTTTAAAGGACCGGGGATGGACTCGCCGACTAAAACTCTAGTCCACCCTCCTTTTTTGGGTCGTTGTCTTTATGTCTACCTCAAACCTTCTTTCTTCCAAAAGGTTGAGTTGTCCTTCTAGCTTTGCGTTATTGGCTTTCTGATTGAAGTGTTGAACACGGTATGTGGTCATCCCTATTTCCAAGAGCAAGATAGTCTCATGCCTGTAGTAAAGAGCAAAGGAGGTCTCTCCTACCGGTGTCTTGATTGTAGTCCGCAAGGCCTATAGCACTCCTGAAAACTCCTCGGCCCACGCTCCCTTCTTGTTGCCCAACTTCTTTCTGAGGATGTCGAGCAGAGCTTTGGTAGTAGGCTCAACTTGCTTGTTAGACTGTGGGTGTCCTGGGGATGAATATCTAACCTCAATCCCCAAGTCTAGGATTCAATCACAATAATGATCACAGTAAAACTGTTGCCCATTATCCGATATATTTATTCAGCGAATTCTGAATTTGTACACAACTGCCCTCCATAAGAAACGTGTGATACTGTTCGTTGTTATGGTCACCAAGGGTTTTTGCCTCCACCCATTTAGTGAAGTAAACCACCACCACTACCACAAAATTTACCTCGCCCTTGCCAGGGGGAAAAGACCCAATCAAGTTAACTCCCCACAACATAGAAGGCCAGGGCGATGTAATAGATGTCAGCTGATATGAATCCGCGGGAATGAAATCCCCTTGAACTCACAATCAATTTGAAAACTCCCCAAGAAAGCCAAAATCAAGTCAAGGATAGAGAATCTAGACTTGATGAGAACTCGTTTCAAGAACCTAGATTATATTAAAATCAAGACCCGTTGAAGAACCCGTCTCAAGAACCCAGATTACAAAGGAGGAACGCCACAAAGGTTGTGATTTACCTTTGAAGTTCAAAAGTTCAATTAAGAACAAGAGGAGATAAACTCAACTCACAATGAATAAATTCATCAAATTTCATAAACTTCATTAAACTGATTAGAATGAGGCTACATATAGTATTTAAAGCAAAATCTAATGAAACCCTAGCCAAAATAAACCCCCATCTTCCAAAAGTGCCCCTGGATGAACAGTGCCACGGCTACAGTGCCGCGCTACAGTAACTCGGCTACAGTAACCATAACCCTAGTTGATTAAAATAATAACTTTCCCAACATGCCCTTGCATAGGCCCCCTTAAGTACTTCCCATAATAAACTCAATTTTCCTAAACTAATAAAATAAGTTCTTTAATTGAATTAAATAAGTTGAAACCCTTCAAGAGCCCAAAGCCTTTAAGTCTTGTCGTTGCCCTCTTCCGTAGCTGATCAAATGAATTAAAACTGGATCTTCATCCTTCAAGCCCCATCTTGAATGTTGGGCTCTTGTTAAACTCGTCCCAAGTGGATTGCATCAATCCTTGCATTGTCTCCGTGATCTTCTTGACCCATCTGGAAGTTGCAAATGATCTTTAAGAGTAGGCCCATCTTGGTTCCCATCATTCCCCCTCTCCTCAAAAGGATTTGACCTCGAATCTCCACCTGGATCAATGGGAAAATGGTTAGTAACATTGAAAATAGTAGAAACAAGATAGTTACCTAGAAGATCCACTAGATATGCAATTTCATTAATTTGTTCAAGAATTTGGAAAAGACCATCCAAGCTACTCCTGTCATCCACAGGTAAATGTGTTATTTCTAAAGGAGTAAATGGATTAGGTCTATAGACAATTTCAAATGGTGAAAATTTGGTAGTAGCATGAACACTGCAATTATATGTAAACTCAATGAATGGTAAACAATACTCCCACAAATGTTCATGAAGCACATCTAAAGTCTTCCTCGAACCAAAATGACCACTCCAATATGCAAACTCAATGAATGGCAAATGATACTCCCGGAAACGTCTATGTAACAATTCAATGAATGGGAAATGATACTCCCACAAACATTCATGAAACAAACCTAAATCTTTCCTTACACCAAAATGACCACTCCAATTATATGCAAACTCAATGAATGGCAAGTAATAGTTCCACAAATGCTCATGCAACATGTTAATGAATGACAAATGATGCTTCCACAAACGTTCATGTGATACGTCAATTAATGGCAAATGGTACTCCCACAAACGTTCATGCAACACATCAATGAATGAAAAATGACACTTCCACAAATGTCCATGCAACACGTCATTGAATGACAAATGATAGTCAGAAAAATGTTCATACAACACAACAAAAGTCTTCCTTACACCAAGGTCACCCAACAAACCAGCATGTCCATCACACACAAGCAACTTATGCAAAACACTAGTAGGCACACAAAATCTCTTCTTTCTAAACAAGTACCAATCTAGTTTATAGAACTTACCAAATGATGCTTTCTCACATGTTCCATACACACTAGCAAAGTCATCATCATTAGCATGCAATTACTTATCATATTCAAGTCTCAACAATTTTGCATATAAAATGAAGACAATGACATACCTTCTTGCTAAAGCGTCAACCACAAAATTTTCCATACCTTGTGTGTATTTGAATACATGAGGAAAAATCTCAATACAGTCCTCCCACTTAGCATGCATTCTAGTCAACAACATACCTTGTCCCCTTAAGTGTGTCAATGACTTATGTTCCTCAAAGAAAGGTTGGGTAGGAATTGTCGCACCTGGCACAAAATCAATGTAGTGCTCTATCTCCCTAATAGGTGGCAATCCACTAAATACACCACTTGGAAACAAGACCTCATATCTCTGCAACAAAGAGACAATAATACTAGGCAAACATACGTCAAGTTCGTTAGGATTAAGACTCGCCTTAGCATAAAAACTCACTTTTCTCTTTGTTTTTCTCCCACTTTCTTCACACTCTCTTTTCTTTCCACTCTCTTTTTCTTTTTCACTCTCTTTTTCCCTTTCACACTCTTTTTTCTTTTCACTCTTTTTTTTTCTGTCACTCTCTTTTTCTTCATCTTTTTTTGTACTCTCGACCTCATAATTATTTTTCAACTCATTCTCTCTTTTGCTTGAGGTCTTAGTCTCACCCTCTTCTTTTTTCTCTCTCATTTTTTTCTCTTTCTCCATTTCGGTCTCACTGTTTCTTTTCTTCTCAATCTCATCTTCACTCTTGCTTTTTAGCACAATCTCACTTTCACTCTTACTATTCAGCTCATTCTCACTTTTTCTTGAGGTTTCAGCCTCACCCAAATCTTTTCCCTTTGGTGGTTCGGTCTTCTCCTTTGCTACAACTTGATCATTTTTGTCCCACTTTGGTTTCCAAGGAGTACTAGAAACCGAAGTATACCTTGTTGTACCCTTTCCTTTTAGCCGTCTCTCCACCTTCATAGCCATGTGCACCATGTCCTCTACCTCCTCATAATGCTACAACTCAACTACAATGGCTATCTCCCTATTCAAACCCCTCAAAAATCTTTTCATTGCGGCCTCCCGATCCTCCACTACATTAGCCCGAATCATAGCCACCTCCATCTCCTTATGGTAGTCCTCTACACTCCTAGACCCCTGTATAAGATTTTGTAATTTTTGGTAGAGGTCTCTATAGTAGTGGCTAGGTATAAATCTCCGCCTCATGATAGCTTTCAACTCTCTCCATGTTTCTATAGGCCTCTCAAAATTCCTCCTCCTATTGGATACTAATTGATCCCACCAAATAATCGCATAATCAATGAACTCAATTACAACCAACTTCACCTTCTTCTCCTCAGAGTAGTTATGACAATCAAACACCAACTCTGTTCTTTTCTCCCACTCTAAATAAACTTCAGGGTCAGTTCTACCTTGGAATGATGGTATTTTCATTTTGATGCTTCCAAGGTTCTTATCTACTCTATCTCGACCCCCCTGAGTTTGCCCTAAGGCCTCTTCCATGCCTAACTCCTCTATGTCCACCCAATCCAACTTCAAATGTTAAGCCTTTCTCATCCTCACCAAACTCTCCATTCTTATACCCATTCTCAATTCTAGGCTCACGTCGCCTCCTATCTCTCTCACCTTGCAGATTTCTAATCATTGCTTCTTGATTATCCATACTATCCCTCACTTCACCTAACACCAAGTTCAACCACTCAAACTGTTGTTGCAAGGCTTGCAACAAAAATGATGAGTTATCTGCCACACCTTTTGGTGATAAGTCACATTTATGAGACATCATAATATGCTGCACAAAAAGAATGTTAGTGGAAAACCTCACACACCCTTACGTGTTTACACTCGAATAATGGCACTCTACTCGTGTTTCACTCTTGGTGGCTTTTTCCCGATAATAGTCTCACACACTCTTACCTTTTACCTCAAGGGCTTTCCCACTCAAGTTCTATAAGAACTAATTGAACTCAATCAAGACAAAGCAACCTTGTTTTATCCAAACTAGTAATTAGGTCTAAGAAACAAGAACAAGAGAAACACAGAAGGAATGAAAAAAAAATGGCACGTGAATCAAGGAAATTATACGAATGAAACAGTAACAATAAGACAAGATACCAACTAGAATCACCCCCTTTGATGATAAGGCTCAAGAAAAAAAATCTCGAAATTTTTTTTTTTTTTTTTCACGATTTTTTTTTTCTCACGATTTTTTTTTCCTTTCTTTTCTTTTCTTTTCCTTTCACCAACTGATTTGATCACAATCAAGAATAAGCAGTTGAGAAAAACCCTAACAATAACTCAAAAACCCTTGGGCAAGTGATATACGGCAGGTAGCCCCTAGAACAAGAGATTTCAGCCAACACAAACCCTAGAACAATGAATTTCAGCAACCCTAACAATAGTGAAGAAATCTGCCAACCACCACTAATTTTTTTTTTTTTGTAATCAATCCTAGAACAATGAAGCCCTAGAATTAAATATGCAAGAAATAAAAGATAGAATAAGACCTGATTGGAAACCTTGCTCTGAATACCAAATGATATGGACCCGTGGGAATGAATTCCCTTGAACCCACAGTCAATTTGAAAACTCCCCAAGAAAGCCAAAATCAAGTCAAGGGATGGAGAACCTAGACCCGATGAGAACTCGTTTCAAGAACCTAGATTATATTAAAATCTAGACCCGTTGAAGAACCCGTCTCAAGAACCCAGATTACAAAGGAAGAACGCCACAAAGGTTGTGATTTACCTTTGATAAGTTCAAAAGTTCAATTAAGAACAAGAGGAGATAAACTCAACTCACAATGAATAAATTCATCAAATTTCTTAAACTTTATAAACTGATTAGAATGAGGCTACATAGAGTATTTAAAGGAAAACCTAATGAAACCCTAGCCAAAATAAACCCCCATCTTCCAAAAGTGCCCCTGGATGAACAGTGCCACGGCTACAGTACCTCGCTACAGTAACTCGGCTACAGTAACCCTAACCCTAGTTGATTAAAATAATAACTTTCCCAACATGCCCTTGCATAGGCCCCCTTAAGTACTTCCCATAATAAACTCAATTATTCTAAACTAATAAAATAAGTTCTTTAATTGAATTAAAGAAGTTGAAACCCTTCAAGAGTCCAAAGCCTTTAAGTCTTGTCGTTGCCCTCTTCCGTAGCTGATCAAATGAATTAAAACTGGATCTTCATCCTTCAAGCCCCATCTTGAATGTTGGGCTCTTGTTAAACTCGTCCCAAGTGGATTGCATCAATCCTTGCATTATCTCATTGATCTTCTCGGCCCATATGGAAGTTGCAAATGATCTTTAAGAGTAGGCCCATCTTGGTTCCCATCAGTATGTGGCATGTGATAAGGCGGCATTTGCTAAGTTTTTACAAGCGTGATGGTTATTTGTTTAAAGAAAGCAAACTTTGTCTGCCAAATTGTTCTATGCGTGAGTTATTGGTGCGTGAGGCACATGGTGGGGGATTAATGGGACACTTTGGTGTCAAGAAAACTTTAGACATTTTGCATGAACATTTCTTTTGGCCTAAGATGAAGACAGATGTTAACCGTATTTGTGGAAGGTGCATTACATGTAGAAATGCCAAATCTAAGGTTTTGCCACATGGGTTGTATACACCCTTACCCGTCCCTAGTGAGCCGTGGGTAGATATATCTATGGACTTTGTTTTGGGGCTGCCTAGGACCAAAAGGGGTAGAGATTCTATTTTTGTGGTTGTGGATAGATTCAATAAGATGGCACATTTCATTCCATGCCATAAAACAGATGATGCCACAAACATAGCTGACTTGTTTTTCCGGGAGATAGTGTGACTCCATGGTGTACCTAGGAGTATTGTTTCGGATAGGGATGTTAAGTTCCTTAGCTACTTTTGGAAGGTGTTGTGGGGGAAATTGGGTACTAAGCTCTTATTTTCCACTACTTGTCATCCACAGACTAGTGGTCAGACTGAAGTAGTTAATAGGACTTTAACTCAGCTTTTACGCACTGTTGTTCATAAGAATTTAAAAACTTGGGAGGATTGTTTGCCATTTATAGAGTTTGCATATGCTAGGACGATGCATACTACTACTTCATAGTCTCCTTTTGAAATTGTTTATGGATTTAATCCACTTACTCCTTTGGATTTGATGCCTTTACCTGTTGATGACAGGAGTAGTTTGGATGGACAAAAGAAGGCGGAGTTGGTGAAGTCACTTCATGAGAGGGTACAGCTTCAAATTGCCCAAAAGAATGAAAGGGTTGCTTCCCAAGCCAATAAAGGATGAAGGCGTGTCATCTTTGAACCAGGAGATTGGGTTTAGGTTCACAGGCACAAAGAAATATTCCCAGCCCATAGAAGGACTAAGTTGCATCCTCGAGGAGATGGACCTTTCCAAATTCTTGAAAAAATTAATGACAATGCATATAAAGTGGATCTTCCAGGTGAGTATAAAGTTTCTGGAACTTTCAATGTTTCTGATCTTTCTCCATTTGATGTAGGTGAAGATTCGAGGTCGAATCCTTTTGAGGAGAGAGGGAATGATAGGAACCAAGGTGGGCCTACACTTAAAGATCCTTTGCAAGTTCCAGATGGGCCAATTACAAGATCAAAGGCCAAGAAGATCAAGGAAGCAATGCAAGGATTGGTGCAATCTACTTGGGATGAAGCCAGCAAGAGCCCAACACGCAAGATGGGTCTAAAAGAAGAAGAATCAGTTTTGATCCACTTGATTCAAGCTGTGGAAGACATGACTTAGAGATACGGCCTATTGTTATTGGAGGCTTCCAATTTGGTTAAATGATTTATTTTATTAGTTTAGAATAAGTGGGCTTGAAGATACTTGGCTCACATGTCTTATTTCTTATGAACTATGTTTTGGGAAGGCCTTGTATCTTGGCCAAGGGCTTATTTGGAAAGTTAATTTTTAGGAACTAGGGTTTCATCAATTTTTTGTAGGGGTTACTGTAGCCGCGCATACTGTAGCTGGTACTGTTCATCAAGGGTAATTTTGGGTAAAAGGGGCTTTATTTTGGCTAGGGTTTTGATTAGGTTTGGGCTTAAAAACACTTTGTAGCGTCATTTGAGAGATTAGACAATATTGAATTTTATTTGTGAGTTGAGTTTTCTCCTCTTGTTCTTGATTGAACTCTTGAACTTATCAAAGGTAAATCACAACCTTTGTGGCATTCCTCCTTCGTAATCTGGGTTCTTGAGACGAGTTCTTCATCGGGTCTAGATTTTTATATAATCTAGGTTCTTGAAACAAGTTCTCATCGGGTCTAGGTTCTCCATCCGTTGACTTGAATTTGGTTTTCTTGGGGAGTTTTCAAATTGATTGTGGGTTCAAGGGATTCCATTCCCGCGGGTTCATATCATACACCTTTACCTGTTCCTAGTGAGTCGTGGGTAGACATATCTATGGACTGTGTTTTGGGGCTGCCTAGGAAAGAAATGAATAGAGATTCTATTTTTGTGGTTATGGATGGATTTATAGAGTTTGCATATAATAGGACCACCATGCATACTACCACTTTATATTCTCCTTTTAAAATTGTTTATAGACTTAATTCATTTACTCCTTTAGATTTAATGCCTTTACCTATTGATGCAAGGAGTAGCTTTGATGGATTTTTTCAAATTATTGAACAAATTAATGATAATGCATATGAATTTAACGATAATGTTATTAACATTTTCCCCTTTGATCTAGGTAGAGATTCGAGGTCGAATCCTTTTGAGAAGAGGGGAATGATAGGAACCAATGTGGGCCTAGTCTTAAAGATGTGTTGTAAGTTCCAGATGGGACAAATACAAGTGCAAGGGCTTAAAGGAAGAAGATTCAGCTTTGGTTCATTTGATAAGCTATGGAAAGGGCAACAACATGACTTAAAGACTTTGGGCACTTGAAGGCTTTCAATTTATTTAATTCATTTAAATGACTTTTTTATTAGTTTAGAATAATTGGGTTTATTACGGGAAGCACTTAAGGGGGCCCATGCAAGGGCATGTTCGAAAAGTTATTATTTTATTGAACTACGGTTTCAAGAGGTTACTGTAGCGTTACTATAGCCATGATACTGTAGCCTCGGCACTGTTCATCCAGGGGTGTTTGGGTAAAATGGACTTTATTTTGGCTAGGGTTTCATTAGGTTTTGCTTTAAATACTCTATGTAGCCTCATTTTAATGAAGTTTATGAAATTTGATGAATTTATTCATTGTGAGTTGAGTTTTACTCCTCTTGTTCTTAATTGAACTTTTGAACTTATCAAAGGTAAATCACAACCTTTGCGGCGTTCCTCCTTTGTAATCTGGGTTCTTGAGACTGGTTCTTCAACGGGTCTAGATTTTAATATAATCTAGGTTCTTGGAACGAGTTCTGATCGGGTCTAGGGTCTCCATCCATTGACTTGATTTTGGCTTTCTTGGGGAGTTTTCAAATTGACTGTGGGTTCAAGGGATTCCGTTCCCGCGAGTTCTTATCAAATATAGATCAAAGAAACAAGGAATGAATAAAATGGCACGAGACTCAAGGAGTTTATACGAGAGAAAGAGTAATTATAAAACAAGATACCAACTATAAAGATGTATTCAGCTCCTATGATGATAAAAACACGATCAACAAATACTTTCTTTCTCTTTGTTGTAACTATGTAGCAATTTTGAATATGCTACCTTCTATTTTCTTCTTCTTCTTCTTCTGTTTTTTTTTTCCGAATTTTCCTTCTGTTTTTTTTTTTTTTCCGAATTTTCTTTTCTTTTCTTTTCTTTTCTATTCCGTTCCTCTCCTTTCCTTTTTTTTTTCACGATCTTTTTTTTGTTTTCCTTTCTTTTCTTTTCTTTTCTTTTCACCAACTGATTTGATCACAATCAAGAATAAGCAGTTGAGAAAACCCTAACAATAACTCAAAAACCCTTGGACAAGTGATATACGGCAGCCTACAGAACAAGAGAATTTAGCCAACACAAACCCTAGAACAATGAATTTCAGCAACCCTAACAATAGTGAAGAAATCTCCTAGCCACCACTACTTTTTTTTTTTGTAATCAATCCTAGAACAATGAAGCCATAGAATTAAATATGCAAGAAATAAAAGATAGAATAAGACCTGATTGGAAACCTGGCTCTGATACCAAATGATATGAACCCGCGGGAATGACTTCCCTTGAACCCACAATCAATTTGAAAACTCCCCAAGAAAGCCAAAATCAAGTCAACGGATGGAGAACCTAGACCTGATGAGAACTTGTTTCAAGAACCTAGATTATATTAAAATCTAGACCTGTTGAAAAACCCGTCTCAAGAACCCAGATTACAAAGGAGGAACGTCACAAAGGTTGTGATTTAACTTTGATAAGTTCAAGAGTTCAATCAAGAATAAAAAGAGAAAACTCAACTCACAAATAAAATTCAATATTGTCTACCCCTCAAATGAGGCTACAAAGAGTTTTTAAACCCAAACCTAATCAAAACCCTAGCCAAAATAAAGCCCATTTTACCCAAAATTACCCTTGATGAACAGTACCGACTACAGTAGTAACCCCTACAATAAATTGATGAAATCCTAGTTCCTAAAAAGTAACTTTCCAAATAAGCCATCGGCCAAAATACAAGGCCTTCCCAAAAACATAGTTCATAAGAAATAAGAGATGTGAGCCAAGCATCTTCAAGCCCACTTATTCTAAACTAATAAAATAAATCATTTAACCAAATTGGAAGCCTCCAATAACAATAGGCCATATCTCTAAGTCATGTCTTCCACAACTTGAATCAAGTGGATCAAAACTGGTTCTTCTTCTTTCAGACCCATCTTGAGTGTTGGGCTCTTGTTGGCTTCGTCCCAAGTGGATTGCACCAATCCTTACACTGCTTCCTTGATCTTCTTGGCCCTTGATCTTGTAATTGGCCTATCTGGAACTAGCAAAGGATCTTTAAGAGTAGGCCCACCTTGGTTCCTATCATTCCCCCTCTCCTCAAAAGGATTCGACCTCGAATCTTCACCTACATCAAAAGGAGAAACATCAGAAACATTGAAAGTTGCAGAAACTTTATACTCACCTGAAAGATCCACTTTATATGTATTGTCATTAATTTTCTCAAGAATTTGGAAAGGTCCATCTCCTCGAGGATGCAACTTAGTCCTTCTAAGGGCTGGGAATCTTTCTTTGCGCATGTGAACCCAAACCTAATCTCCTGGTTCAAAGATGACACGCCTTCGTCCTTTATTGGCTTGGGAAGCAAGCAACCCTTTCATTCTTTTGGGCAATTTGAAGCCGTACCCTCTCATGAAGTGATTTCACCAACTCCGCCTTCTTTTGTCCATCCAAACTACTCCTGCCATCAACAGGTAAATGCATCAAATCCAAAGGAGTAAGTGGATTAAATCCATAAACAATTTCGAAAGGAGAGTATGAAGTAGTAGTATGCATCGTCCTATTATATGCAAACTCTATAAATGGCAAACAATCCTCCCAAGTTTTTAAATTCTTATGAACAACAGTGCGTAAAAGCTGAGTTAAAGTCCTATTAACTACTTCAGTCTGACCATCAGTCTGCGGATGACAAGTAGTGGAAAATAAGAGCTTAGTACCCAATTTCCCCCACAACACCGTCCAAAAGTAGCTATGGAATTTAACATCCCTATAAAAAACAATACTCTTAGGTACACTATGGAGTCGCACTATCTCCCGGAAAAACAAGTCAGCTATGTTTGTGGCATCATCTGTTTTATGGCATGGAATGAAATGTGTCATCTTACTAATTCTATCCACAACCACAAAAATAGAATCTCTACCCCTTTTGGTCATAGGCAGCCCCAAAACAAAGTCTATAGATATGTCTACCCATGGCTCACTAGGAACGGGTAAGGGTGTATACAATCCATGTGGCAAAACCTTAGATTTGGCCTTTCTACATGTAATGCACCTTCCACAAATACGGTTAACATCTCTCTTCATCTTAGGCCAAAAGAAATGTTCATCCAAAATGTCTAAAGTTTTCTTGACACCAAAGTGTCCCATTAATCCCCCACCATGTGCCTCCCGCACCAATAACTCACGCATAGAACAATGTATTCCATCCATCTAGCATGCCTTCTCCTTACCTTGCTTGTAACGGATGACATAGGGGAATGTCTCAATGTATTCCATCCATCTAGCATGCCTTTTATTCAACTTACCTTGACCCTTGAGATGCTTCAATGATTCATGATCGGTATGGATCACAAATTCCCTTGGCCATAGGTAGTGCTGCCAAGTCTCTAATGCACGAACAAGAGTATAAAGCTCTTTGTCATAAGTAGGGTACTTCAGGGATGCCCCACTTAACTTTTCACTGAAGAAGGCTATGGGCCGCCTATCCTGCATCAAAACGGCTCCAATCCCTATTCCTGAGGCATCACATTCAATCTCAAAAGCTTTGTTAAAATCGGGTAATGCTAACACAGGTGCAGAGCACAACCTTTTCTTTAATAGTGGCAAAAGCATTCTCTTGATTAGCCCCCCAATGAAACCCAACATTCTTTTTAATTACCTCAGTGAGTGGTATAGCAATGGTGCTGAAGTTTTTAACAAAACGCCGGTAAAAGCTAGATAAGCCATGAAAGCTTCTTACCTTAGTGATACTTTTTGGCGTTGGCCATAACGCATTCTGACACTTCTAACTATCTCAAATAAATAAAACTCATATTTCTAGCACCATAGTAAGTGATAACACTGACTATGTTAACAGACTAAAACCTATGCAATTGATCGATTCGTAAAAACTTATGGGAGATAGACACCGAAAGACCCCAGGTGATTGCTGAGGCTCGGGCGGTATCAAACCTAATGCCTTTGCTACTACCTTTGCGTCAACCGAGGCCTTAGAGGCTCGCTCTAAGTACGTAGACAATTGGTCCATATTCCACCAAAACTTCAAATTCTTTGAGGGTTGGTAGATCGTAGCATCAATCTTGGTCTCACTAATACTACGTAAGATCTCCCTGAGAAGCTTAGCCGTACAAATTAATGCATCAGCAGTGTAGTCTTGATGAGCCTGAACAATGTACTCGTCATCTATCAGGGAACCATCCGGATTCATGTTTCCTGAGTATCTGAGGTACCTGTTACAACTTCTACCATTCTGGTTGGGGAATGGTAGTAGAAACCACCACAATTAGATTTCAAGAAATGTCAGTAACTAATCACACAACATACAACAGTTAACACAAGCATACAAAAGGTATATCATGAAATACGCACATAGACATGTACTTGACTTATGCCTTTGACCAAAACTTGACTTATGCATTTGACCATTATCAAAAGACTTGTAATAGAGAATTGAGCTTTTCATAAAAACTTCTTAACATTTTCTTATTCAGGTTGATCTTAATCAGAATTTGTCTTATCAAAACATATCACCATATTTGCATCAAGTGACCCTTATCATATCACGAGATTTTCATCAAGTGATCCTTATCTTATGAGCTCTTATCCTTATTCAGAGTGTGGACACAACACGGTTCCCCTTAGCACTGTGTGTTCCTGCTAGTTACCGCACCATCAACGGTTCATACACCATGATGAATACGTCATAAACAAATATTCATATTAACTCGACCTTACTTCATCGGGTTACATGCCTTATACACCCATTAGTGTTAGGTGCTTCCTCGCTCCAGTATCCTTTGAAAAGAATCCATTTGAGGCTCGTCGACAGTAGTTTGTCGACCCAGGGGTTACCACTCCATTCTTAAACACTCTAAAGTGGATAGAGGAGTTCCACTCGAACATTCCCCCACCCTATCACTTGGGGTCATGATAAAACTTTTAAACTTTTTCATTTGAAAACACTTTTTGAAAAACACTTCTTCCCCAAATGCATGTGACATGAGACTTAAACATGCTTACTTATACTTGACATATGACATGCGAAATGTCGTGCATGAAATAACCACGCATAACATGTTCATTTCATAGCATGATAACATAAACCATATGAGATATCATAACACATACATGGAACCATTAGAACTTGCTTAGGCCGAAACTCATAGGTACAAAAACTTGAAGATTCACCACTTAAACATGTTCCAAACTTATAAAGCATATATAATATAGAAATCAGGACATAGTGAAACAAAACATGAAATCATAGATTTTTTACCAAGGTCTGAAACTTCCAAGACATGTTCAAACCGAAACACCATGTTGCATAAACCATCAACCATAATCAAGTGAAAACCGAAACTTATAGGAGTATTTCATGACATTTTTATCACAAATCCGAAACACATAATTCCTTCCTTAGAGTTACTCAAGATCATATTAATATATTCAAACAAGCAACCAAGAGATAACAAACAAAGCAATCAAAACCATGGAAGGATTTACACAATCATATATGAATATTAACAAAGCGTAAGTTGAGTGTATACTTACAAAATCCATGTAAAGGAATACTAGCAAGCTGTAAATCCGAACAAGTTATTTCCAGGAAAATTGTAGGAAGTGTGTGTTCTATCTTTCTCAAAGTCTATCTTGTCTTGCAAGAATCCTCCTTGTTTGGTTGGAAAGAAAATACAAGAAAATGAGGAAACTTCAAATGAACATGGGAGAATTGTGTGGAGAGAATGAGAGCTCATGCAAATCTGAAAAATGGCAAGGGAAAAGCCCCATTGGCATGAACCTTTCTCTTTATATATGTATGAGACCCTTCACTTCCCTCCTTGGTTGTATCCAAAGTCCTTGCATGGATGACAAGTGGCAAGGTTTCTTCTTCCCCATTTCCCTATTACAGAAATGCCTCTTGGAGTTACCCACTTGGATTGCATTGGGAAGGGACATTTAGGGGGGTGGCGTGTAGGACTCCTGCTCCTTGGCTGAAATTCCTTCTCTCCCTTTATGCCCTTCCTTTCCTTAAACAGGTAAATATCTCTTCATGAGTAGCTTGGTAAAACCATACATGCCTTTTCCTATTTGCAACAAGTAACTCTAGGCATGGAAGACAAGTGGCATTGGGCGTGTGCCATAGCCCTATCCGTTCTCTCCATTTCCTTTCCCAAGATGTTGCTTCATCTTCCAAGTACTCCTTCCCAAGGTGACCTTTATATACCATTGATCTAAAATACACTAAGTGACAAGTGGCAAGTGAATGGGATGCTTGGGAGTGTGCTAGCCGAAACCCTAAGGGCAAAATTGTCCTTGAAACAAAAGTCTTTCCACAAAATCTTTTAGAAACTTAGTGCATGCTTGACACATGGCAAAAGCTAGCTAAATTCGAAATCCTATAGGCCTTCCTTTAGTTTGCTATGCCAAACATCTAGAAAAGTTCAATTTCACTTCCTTAGGCTTTCCTTTCTAGGAAACCTACCTTGGAACTCGAATTCTGGACAAAAACAATGGGTTAGGTGAGCAAGCCCATCTTGGTGCCTTCCTACACCTCTATTTCCCCCTGAACCTACTATCAAGACTAGATTCAAAGTGTAACACAGTCATGACACATGGCACTAGTGACTTAGAATTAGATCATGGGCCTAAACCATTGGACCTAGGTTTCTAAATAGGGCTGAAATTTCAAAGTAAACTAGGTCCATTCTCCTCTTGGGCTCAAGTTACCACATCAAAGGTTTTAAGGCTTTCCAAAGTAAATAAGGCTCCTAAACTGACATGGCAACCTAGAATGAATTCTAAGGGCCAAGCCTAGACGAAACTCGGGTCATCACATCCTCCCCTCCTTGGAAAAAGATTTCATCCTTGAAATCGGCACCGCAACCATTAATCAAAACACTCATAAGAAGAAATATCGAACTACTACCTCTTCCATAAGTAGCCGTAGACTTCTCAGACAATGTTGAGGACGAGGGCATTTCATCTGCCTCCACGGTTATGGAATCCTATGAAAAGTAAAATATAGATTCCAAATAATCAAAATACATATTGACTCACATTTCATTCAACCTATGTTTTATCTCAAGCTTCATCTCCTCGATTGGTTGACCTTCTTCACGAAAACGAATACGATCCGCAGACGTATCTGACGTCTTCAGGGGTACGAACCGACTTGCACGTTCTTCCGTTGTGCGACTCGACTCTACTTCCTAATCGAAATTATGCAGATTTCTTCTTTCTGCTTCTTTCGCGCTACTCCACGGCTACCGCTCCTCATGTGGTAATGCTCGTCGAAAATCAAGCCTTCCCCGAGCATCCGCATCAGTCACATGAGTGCGATGATGCTCAAACATTTCCATCTATCTTGATTGTTCTGCTAAAGCTTGTTGTTTTCTTCTAAGGCGCTCTCTGATACGACATTCTCTTTGTTCTTTCAGCTGTGCCATTGAAGCAACAGACATACGTGGGGTCCTTCTAGTTCGTGCCATCCCCTGTTTCAAGGGTTTGGTAGGTGTATATATGGTTACAACACTAAAACTAAAAAGCACGGAATAGGCAATTTCTCATAGAAAAAAACATTCACAACATATATATACATTCATATCACACAATTCATGCATACATCAAAGGTTCTAAGATACAAACAAATGAGGATATTGGCTTCCCATTGTATCCTCCCGTTCCCAAGTTGCTTCTTCAAATTTCGTGTTATTCCAAAGCACTTTCACTAGAGGTATCTTCCGATTCCTCAACTTCTGTTCCTTGCAATCCATGAAACACATTATGTATTCCCTGCATCTCTGTTGGCAGATTCAATCTGTATGCTACTGGACCGACTCTTTCGATTATTTCATTGGGTCCTACATATCGGGGACTCAACATTCCCTTTTTATTAGAAACATATGACTCCTTTCATGGGTGATACTTTGAGGTATACCCAATCTCCTACTGCAAACTCCAAACTCCTACGTTGGTTATCGGCATAGCTCTTATGTCTGTTCTATGTTGCTTTCATTCTTTCTTGCATCACGGTTACTTGTCTCTGAACTTCTTGTAAATATTCAGGTCCTAGCATTTTCCTTTCACCCACTTCATCCCAATACAACGGGGATCTGCATTTTCTACCATATAAACTCTCGTAGGGTGTCATCTGAATGGTATCCAGAAAACTATTATTGTGGGCAAATTCCACCAAAGGTTGGTGACTTTCCCAATCACCAATTAGCTCCATAACGTATGCTCGTAGCATGTCTTCCAAGGTATGTATTGTACGTTCCGTCTATCCGTCTGTCTGAGCGTGATATGTACTGCAAAAGTTCAGACGTGATGGGAACCAAGGTGGGCCTAGTTTTAAAGATATGTTGCATGTTCCAGATTGGCCAAATACAAGTTCAAGAGCTTAAATGATGAAGATTCAGCTTTGATTCATTTGATGAACTATGGAAAGGGCAACAACAAGACTTAAAGGCTTTAGGCACTTGAAGGCTTTCAACTTATTTAATTCATTTAAAGCACTTATTTTATTAGTTTAGAATAATTGGGTTTATTATGGGAAACACTTAAGGGGGCCTATGCAAGGGCACGTTGGGAAAGTTATTATTTTATTGAACTAGGGTTAGGGTTACTGTAGCCGAGTTACTGTAGCGCGGCACTGTTCATCCAGGGGCACTTTTGGAAGATGGGGGTTTATTTTGGCTAGGGTTTCATAAAATCTAGACCCTAGCCAAAATTTCAAAATAAACCCAGATTACAAGAGTAAAACCCTAGCTAAAATTTCATAAAATCTAGACCCGTTGAAGAACCCGTCTCAAGAACCCGCTGGATGAACAGTGCCGCGCTATAGTAACTCGGCTACAGTAACCCTAACCCTAGTTCAATAAAATAATAACTTTCCCAACATGCCCTTGCATAGGCCCCCTTTAGTGCTTCTCATAATAAACTCAATTATTCTAAACTAATAAAATAAGTTCTTTAAATGAATTAAATATGTTGAAACCCTTCAAGAGCCCAAAGCCTTTAAGTCTTGTCGTTGCCATCTTCCGTAGCTGATCAAATGAAGTAAAACTGGATCTTCATCCTTCAAGCCCCATCTTGAATGTTTGGCTCTTGCTAAACTTGTCCCAAGTGGATTGCATCAATCCTTGCATTGTCTCCTTGATCTTCTTGGCCCATCTGGAAGTTGCAAATGACCTTTAAGACTAGGCCCATCTTGGTTCCCATCATTCCCTCTCTCCTCAAAATGATTCGACCTCGAATCTCCACCTGGATCAAAGGGAAAATGTCTAGTAACATTGAAAATAGTAGAAACATGATACTTACCTGGAAGATCCATTAGATATGCATTTTCATTAATTTGTTCAAGAATTTGGAATAGTCCATCCAAGCTACTCCTATCATCAACTGGTAAAGACTTTAAATCTAAAGGAGGAAATGGATTAAGTATACAAATAATTTTAATTGGTGAAAATTTAGTAGTAGCATGAACACTCCAATTATATGTAAACTCAATAAATGGCAAACAATACTTCCAAAAATGTTCATGAAGCACATCTAAAGTCTTCCTCGAACCAAAATGACCACTCCAATATGCAAACTCAATGAATGGCAAATGATACTCCCGCAAACGTACATGCAACACGTCAATGTATGGCAAACGATACTCACACAAATGTTCATGCAAAACATCAATGAATAACAAATGGTACTTCCACAAAACGTTCGTGCAACACGTCTTTGAATGACAAATGATATTCCCACAAACAGTCATGAAACACAACAAAAGTTTTCCTTACACCAAGGTTACCCAACATACCAGCATGTCCATCACACACAAGCAACTTACGCATAAAACTAGTAGGCACACAAAATCTATTCTTTCTAAACAAGTACCAATCTAGTTTATAGAACTTACCAAACGATGCTTTCTCACATGTTTCATACACACTAGCAAAGTCATCATCATTAGCATGCAATTCCTTATCATATTCAAGTTTCAACAATTTTGCATCAAAAATGAAGATAAGTACATACCTTCTTGCTAAAGCATCAACCACAAAAGTTTCCATACCTTGTGTGTATTTCAATACATGAGGAAAAGTCTCAATACAATCCTCCCACTTAGCACGCATTATAGTCAACAACTTACCTTGTCCTTTTAAGTGTGTCAATGACTCATGTTCTTCCAAGAAAGGTCGGTTAGGAATTGTTGCACTTGGCACAAAATCAATGTGGTGCTCTATCTCCCTAATGGGTGACAATCCACTAAATACACCACTTGGAAACACGACCTCATATCCCTGCAACAAAGAGACAACAATACTAGGCAAACATACGTCAAGTTCGTTAGGATTAAGACTTGCCTTAGCATAAAAACTCACTTTTCTCTTTGTTTTTCTCTCACTTTCTTCACACTCTCTTTTCTTTCCACTCTCTTTTTCTTTTTCACTCTCTTTTTCCCTTTCACACTCTTTTTTCTTTTCACTCTCTTTTTTTCTGTCACTCTCTTTTTCTTCATCTTTTTTTGTACTCTCGACCTCACAATTATTTTTCAACTCATTCTCTCTTGTGCTTGAGGTCTTATTCTCACCCTCTTATTTTTTCTCTCTTTCTCCATTTCGGTCTCACTATTTCTTTTCTTCCCAATCTCATCTTCACTCTTGCTTTTCAGCTCAATCTCACTTTCACTCTTGCTTTTTAGCTCATTCTCACTTTCACTCTTACTTGTTTGCTCAATCTCCTTTTCACTTTTTCTTTTTTGATCACTCTCATTTTCACTCTTTCTTTTTTGAGCAACCTCACTTTTCAATTTCAATTGGTCCCCGTGGACACATGTGTTGGAGTTAAAGGAGCAAGTTTGATTGTTTTTCCATCCTTTTCAAAACTGTACATGTTCCTTAACCCATCAATGGATCACCTTCCTATCATACTGCCATGACTTCCCCCAACAAAATATGACCAGCATGCATAGACACTACATCACAAAGGACCACATCCTGGTAATTTCCAATTGAAAAAGAAACTAGCACTTGCTTATTTACCCTAACCTCCCCACAATCACTCAACCACTGCAACATGTATGGCCTAGGGTGATTCAAGATAGGTAAATTCAATTTCTCAATTAAAGTGGTGCTAGCCAAATTAATATAACTCCTCAAATCAACGATCATACTACATACCTTGTTGTTGATGTGGCATCTAATATGAAAAATGTTCTCACTCTGCTGCTCTATATCATCCATCTTAACTTTTGTATTGAGTGCATGCCTGGTAACAAGAGAATCACCATAGTCTTCATTCTCATACCCATTTTCAACACTAAACTCAAGATGCCTCCTATCTCTCCTGCCATGAAGATTTCTAATTACCGCATCTTGATGATCCATCATATCCCTCACTTCACCAAACACCAAGTTCAACTTCTCAAACTGTTGTTGCATGGCTTGCAAGAGAAGGGATGAGAAGGGATGAGTCACTCCTATGAGACATCATAATGTGCTGCACAAAAAGAATGTTAATGGAAAACCTCACACTCCCTTACGTGTTTACACTCGAATAATGGCACTCCACTCGTGTTTCACTCTTAATTGGCTTTTTCCAGATAATAGTCTCACACTCTCTTGCCTTTTACCTCAATAGTTTTCTCGCTCAAGTTCTTTAAGAACTAGTTAAACTAAATCAAGACAATACAACCTTTTATTATTATTCCAACTAGTAATATAGATCCAAGAAACAATGAAGGAATAAAATGACATGAGACTCAAGGAATTTATACGAGGGAAAGAGTAATTATAAAACAAGATACCAACTAGAAAGATGTATTCAGCTCCTATGATGATAAAAGCTCAATCAACAAACACTTTCTTTCTCTTTGTTGTAACTATGTAGTAACTTTGACCACCTTCTCTTTTCTTCTTCTTCATTCTGTTTTTTTTTTTTTTCGAATTTTCTTTTCTTTTTTTTTTCCTTTCTTTTCTTTTCTTTTTTTTCCTTTCCTTTCCTTTCCTTTCTTTTTCTTTTTTCTCTAATTCAACCACAAACAGCAATATTCAATTGTGAAAACCAAACAATTGAATTCAAACACACAAGCATGGACAATGAAGTAGAAGAGAATCAATGGAACGACACTCCAAGCAACTGATAAACTTAGAGATGCAGGAAACCATGGAATTTTGAAGCCCTAGGTGATGCAAATTTCAGCCAAACCCAAAATCATAAGAATTTTGGCAGCCTACTTTTTATTTCTATTTTTTTTTTCTTTTGTCAACCCTAGAACAATGAAGCCCTAGAATTAAATTTATGGATGCTAGAATTAAAAGATAGAATCGGACCTGATTGGAAACCTTGCTCTGAATACTAAATGATATGAACCCGCGGGAAAGGAATCCTTTGAACCCACAATCAATTTGAAAACTCCCCAAGAAAGCCAAAAATCAAGTCAAGAATGGAGAATCTAGACCCGATGAGAACTCGTTTCAAGAACCTAGATTATATTAAAATCTAGACCCGTTGAAGAACCCGTCTCAAGAACCCAGATTACAAAGGAGGAATGCCACAAAGGTTGTGATTTACCTTTGATAAGTTCAAAAGTTCAATTAAGAACAAGAGTAAAACTCAACTCACAATGAATATAATTCATCAAATTTCATAAAACCTAATGAAACCCTAGCAGAAATAAACGCCCCCTTAAGTGCTTCTCATAATAAACTCAATTATTCTAAACTAATAAAATATGTTCTTTAAATGAATTAAATATGTTGAAACCCTTCAAGAGCCCAAAGCCTTTAAGTCTTGTCGTTGCCTTCTTCCGTAGCTGATCAAATGAAGTAAAACTGGATCTTCATCCTTCAAGCCCCATCTCGAATGTTGGGCTCTTGCTAAACTTGTCCCAAGTGGATTGCATCAATCCTTGCATTGTCTCCTTGATCTTCTTGGCCCATCTGGAAGTTGCAAATGACCTTTAAGACTAGGCCCATCTTGGTTCCCATCAATAACCCATATCGAGTTCTTTCCTGAAGACATCCTTGGCAGACCAATTACAATGTCTATAGACACATCATCCTATTTCCACTCTGGGATAGGCAATGACTATAGTTTTCCTACTAGTCTCTAATGTTCAGCTTTTACCATCTGGAAGATGGAGCATTTTGCCACAAACTGAGCTACTTCCTTTTTATTTCCATCCCACGAAAACTGACCTTCTAAATCTCGGTACGTCTTTGTACTACCAAGGTGCGCTGTGTAAGGGGTGCAATGAGGCTCCCTTAGTAACTTTTCCGTAAGTTCAACGATGTTAGGAATCACTTTTCTCTTCTTATAAAAGAGCATCTCATTCCTTTCAATAGAGAAATGTTGTGGCCCTTTTGATTTCATAATCTTCTGTTGAAGCTTCTCCAGTTTCTCATGTTGATGGCAGCCACATGGAGTAAAATGCATGGCAACATATATATATAGGTGAAAAGAATTGGAGCAGTCGTATATCACTTCAAGGACTTGGACTTATTCTACCAATTATCCTTGTACGATGTGAAATGAAGGATTAAAAAATTAAAAAAAGAGATGAAGGAATCAACATGCAATACGGACCTTATTTGAATTAAAGGATTGTACGTGGTGCCCTTTGGATTTTATGGAAGACTTTGAAGCTGATGCAGCAAGGCTAGAGAGGATTTGGCACAAGCTAGCACGAAACTACATGCAGCTTTCACGCGGGACCCAGCACTCAGCAATTCTTGGGCTTTATTCTTCTCTAAACACACGCACGCGGTTTGGCTTTAGAAGCTGGAATGAAACACGGACGTGAGGGAGCATTTGGCTATTACACGTGAGACAAGGAGCAGCTTCATTTATTCTTGGACGTGGGACCAAAAGAAACGGAGCTGCTGAATAAAATAGGAGTTTTTGGACGCATGCAACACGAAGCAGTTAGCTGGCCCTTGAACTGCACTTTATGTTTGGAGACGTATGAGGACGGACTGAGGGGGAAAAACGAAATTAATTTCCATGGTTGTCGTTTACTTTATTTTTCTCTAGAGATTTTTGTTGTCCATTATATTTAAGACTAACTAAATTCTCAAGTAGGGTTAGGAATGAACTTGCACATTATATAGTATTTTTAATTGACGTATTTGATTTTCAATTACTAAAACTCTTTTGTTTGATTATTCTCAATTCATTGTTGATGTCTTCTTCTCCGAATAATCATAGAATTTATTCTATTTATAGATTCAGTCTTGCTTTTTATATTGGATGGATTAGCACTTTGATTATGTTTGGATCGATTATTTAGCTATATTGATTTAATTTTTTGCTGCAATTTCGCTCATTGAGTATATTGTCGTCATTGGATTTTCTAAAAAATGATAATAATTTACGTATTTTAAAAGTGGTGAATGATTTTTCAAAGGGTTACATTTGGTTTAATTTTGGTTTATAAATCTATACCTTCCGATTGGAAATTTTGAGAATTGAGTTTCCAATTGAGTTATTCAATGAATTAAGAATAATTAAAAAACCGGATTTGTGCAAGGGATTCCCGACGCTTTACTGTTCATCAAATTTGAGTATTTTTTCCGTTAGTCACTTTGCTTCACTTTAATTAGCATTTAACAATTAATCTTTGTTCTCCATTAATCATTTAATATTTTTCTTTAGTTTCTTTGTTCCTTTTGCTATTCTTTTAATTTGTCTCTTTGCGGAATCGACACTCCAAAGCTGTGCTATGATTACCACGTTATTCTTTGGGCGTAATCAGTTTTCGTTATCTTCATTACTACGGTTCCATCAGGAGTCAAACACCAAAAGATTCCATGTGATTGCTGAGGCTCGAGTTCCAGCAGTCCTAAGTCCTTTGCTATTTCTTTTGCGTCGGTCGTGGCCTCCAAGGGTCACTAAAGGAAGGTCGACAACTAGTCCATGTTCCACCAAAATCTTAAGCCTTTTTGTTAGGCTGGTAACCATAGCATCAATCTCTGTCGCGTTAATACTTGCTAAAATCTTCTTGGTTGTGTACTCTTTAGAACATCTACATTAAAGTTATGTGAGCCTTCACAGTGTACTTGTCATCTATCATGGAGTCATCTAAGTTCATGACTTTTTAGAGTTTGGGGTACATGTCACAACTTCTACCATTCCGGATGAGGAATGGTAGTGGAAACTACCATAATGAGTTTTCAAGAAATCTCAACAAGTAAGCACACAATATACAATGATTAACATAAGCATACAAGTGGCAAATCGTGGAATGCATGCGTGAACATGTACTTGACACATGACGTGACCTAAAAACTTGACTTATGCACTTCACCTTTTTCAAAAGACATGTAACAGATTCTTCGACTTTTCAGAAAAACATTCTTTTGTCTTTATTTCATATCTTGTTAATCACGTGATCCAAAACATATCATGTCATATCACGTGATCCGTATCATGTAGGCTCATTGCCTTGATCTTATAACACATGTGGACACATCACGGCTCCCCTATACACCGTATGTTTCTGCTAGTTACCGCACCACCAATACTCCGTAAACTGTAGTGACTATGTCTTATTCATATTCATATCATAATAACACGACATGATATGAACCCGCGGGAATGAATTCCCTTGAACCCACAATCAATTTGAAAACTCCCGAAGAAAGCTAAAATCAAGTCAATGGATGGAGAACCTAGACCCAATGAGAAATTGTTTCAAGAACCTAGATTATATTAAAATCTAGACCCGTTGAAGAACCCGTCTCAAGAACCCAAATTACAAAGGAGGAACGCCACAAAAGTTGTGATTTACCTTTGATAAGTTCAAAAGTTTAATTAAGAACAAGAGGAGTAAAACTCAACTCAGAATGAATAAATTCATCAAATTTCTTAAACTTCATAAACTTCTGAAAATGAGGTTACAAAGAGTATTTAAACCAAAACCTAATTAAAACCCTAGATAAAATAAAACCCCATCTTCCAAAAATACCCCTGAGTGAACAGTGATGCGGCTACAGTATCACGCTACAGTAACTCGGCTACAGTAACCCTAACCCTAGTTCAATAAAATAATAACTTTCCCAACATGCCCTTACATAGGCATAAACCCAATTATTCTAAGCAAATAAAATTGGTCCTTGAAATTAATTAAATAAGTTGAAAGTCTTCAAGGGTCCAAAGCCTATAAGTCATGTTGTTGCCCTTTCCATAGCATATGAAATGAATCAAAGCATAATCTTCATCGTTTAAGCCCTTGAACTTGTATTTCGCCCATCTGGAACTTGCAACATATCTTTAAGACTAGGCCCACCTTGGTTCCCATTACGACAATACTTCGTCAAGTTACTTGCCTTAGTCATGGCACCCACTAGCATTAGGTGCTACCTCGCTCCAGCATCATTTTCAAAAAGATCCATTCAAGGCACGACGACATTTCTTTCTCAACACAGGGGTTACCACTCTATTCTTAAGCATTCCAGAGTGGACAGAGGCGTTCCACTAAGACAATCCCCCGTCTTAGCATTTGGGGTCGCAGTAAAACATTTTTGACACTTTATTTTCTTTGAAAACCTTGTATCCAAATGCATGAGACATGAGACTTAAGACGTGATCCTTCTCATACTAGACATGTGACATGTGAGATGCCATGCATGAACTCATTGAACATAACATATTGAAATCATGGCATATAACATGGGACATGTGAAACATACAAAACAATTTCATGAACATGAACATATATGTCATGGCAAAAAATTAAATGCATGTAACATAGAAAATCTTCACTTAAACATGTTCCATACTTGAAGCATAATAGATAATAGTCATGGCATGGATGAATCGAACATGAAATCTTGGCAACATCGTAGGAATTTGAAACATACAACATTACAATAGCCGAAACATCATGATGAGTGAAACATCAACACAACATAAAAAAACAAACCGAAGCATGAGCATGTGATTCATGGCATTTTCATCATGGATCCAAAACATATAACATTTTCTCATGATCTATACAAGTCAAAGCAATAGATTCAACCAAGCAAAGATATAGATTAGCATTCAAAGATGAGAATAAAAATGAGAGATTTACACAAGCATATACGTATGTTAGCCAATTTAAGTTGAGTGTATACTTACAAAATCCATCGAGAAAACAAATAGCAAGCTGTAAATGGGACGTGCAAATTGTTAGAACAAGGGTTTCAAAAACACTAATCCGTGTGCATGAGTGTGTGGGTGGGCTCGGGTTGTTTGTTGTTCATGGAAAGTTCAAGACCATTCGGTTCTAGGGTTTCTAGACATGAAAACCCCTCAAAATCTATGACCCTTAGTTAGATCTTGAACCTGTGTGTGTGTGGTTCATGTGGGTAGCTGAAAGTGTAGAGGTTCTAAGTGTAACGACCCATTCCCGGTGATATGAACCCGCGGGAATGAAATCTCTTGAACCCACAGTCAATTTGAAAACTCCCCAAGAAAGCCAAAATCATGTCAATGGATGGAGAACCTAGACCCGATGAGAACTCGTTTCAAGAACCTAAATTATATTAAAATCTAGACCCGTTGAAGAACACGTCTCAAGAACCCAGATTACAAAAGGAGGAACGCCACAAAGGTTGTGATTTACCTTTGATAAGTTCAAAAGTTCAATTAAGAACAAGAGGAGATAAACTCAACTCACAATGAATAAATTCATCAAATTTCATAAACTTCATAAACTGATTAGAATGAGGCTACATAGAGTATTTAAAGCAAAACCTAATGAAACCCTAGCCAAAATAAACCCCCATCTTCCAAAAGTGCCCCTGGATGAACAGTGCCTCGGCTACAGTGCCGCGCTACAGTAACTCGGCTACAGTAACCCTAACCCTAGTTCAATAAAATAATAACTTTCCCAACATGCCCTTGCATAGGCCCCCTTATGTGCTTCCCATAATAAACTCAATTATTCTAAACTAATAAAATAAGTTCTTTAAATGAATTAAATAAGTTGAAACCCTTCAAGAGCCCAAAGCCTTTAAGTCTTGTCGCTGCCCTCTTCCATAGCTGATCAAATGAATTAAAACTGGATCTTCATCCTTCAAGCCCCATCTTGAATGTTGGGCTCTTGTTAAACTCGTCCCAAGTGGATTGCATCAATCCTTGCATTAACTCCTTGATCTTCTTGGCCCATCTGGAAGTTGCAAATGATCTTTAAGAGTAGGCCCATCTTGGTTCCCATCATTCCCCCTCTCCTCAAAAGGATTCGACCTCGAATCTCCACCTGGATCAAAGGGAAAATGGTTAGTAACATTGAAAATAGTAGAAACAAGATAGTTACCTGGAAGATCCACTAGATATGCAATTTCATTAATTTATTCAAGAATTTGGGAAAGACCATCCAAGCTACTCCTTCTTGCTAAAGCGTCAACCACAAAATTTTCCATACCTTGTGTGTATTTCAATACATGAGGAAAAATCTCAATACAGTCCTCCCACTTAGCATGCATTCTAGTCAACAACATACCTTGTCCTCTTAAGTGTGTCAATGACTTATGTTCCTTAAAAGAAAGGTCGGGTAGGAATTGTCGTACCTGGCACAAAATCAATGTAGTGCTCTATCTCCCTAATAGGTGGCAATCCACTAAATACACCACTTGGAAACACGACCCCATATCCCTGCAAAAAAGAGACAACAATACTAGGCAAACATACGTCAAGTTCGTTAGGATTAAGACTCGCTTTAGCATAAAAACTCACTTTTCTCTTTGTTTTTCTCTCACTTTCTTCACACTCACTTTTCTTTCCACTCTCTTTTTCTTTTTCACTTTCTTTTTCCCTTTCACACTCTTTTTTCTTTTCACTCTTTTTTTTTCTGTCACTCTCTTTTTCTTCATCTTTTTTTGTATTCTCGACCTCACAATTATTTTTCAACTCATTCTCTCTTTTGCTTGAGGTCTTAGTCTCACCCTCTTCTTTTTTCTCTCCCATTTTTCTCTCTTTCTCCATTTCGGTCTCACTGTTTCTTTTCTTCTCAATCTCATCTTCACTCTTACTTTTTAGCACAATCTCACTTTCACTCTTACTATTCAGCTCATTCTCACTTTTTCTTGAGGTTTCAGCCTCACCCAAATCTTTTCCCTTTGGTGGTTCGGTCTTCTCCTTTCCTACAACTTGATCATTTTTGTCCCACTTTGGTTTCCAAAGAGTACTAAAAACCGAAGTATACCTTGTTGTACCCTTTCCTTTTAGCCGTCTCTCCACCTTCATAGCCATGTGCACCATGTCCTCTACCTCCTCATAATGTTGCAACTCAACTACATTGGCTATCTCCCTATTCAACCCCCTCAAAAATCTTTTCATTGTGGCCTCCCGATCCTCCACTACATTAGCCCGAATCATAGCCACCTCCATCTCCTTATAGTAGTCCTCTACACTCCTAGACCCTTGTATAAGATTTTGTAATTTTTGGTAGAGGACTTATAGTAGTGGCTAGGTACAAATCTCCGCCTCATGATAGCTTTCAACTCTCTCCATGTTTCTATAGGCCTCTCAAAATTCCTCCTCCTATTGGATACTAATTGATCCCACCAAATAATCGCATAATCAGTGAACTCAATTACAGCCAACTTCACCTTCTTCTCCTCAGAGTAATTATGACAATCAAACACCAACTCTATTCTTTTCTCCCACTCTAAATAAACTTCAGGGTTAGTTTTACCTTGGAATGATGGTATTTTCATTTTGATGCTTCGAAGGTTCTTATCTACTCTATCTAGACCCCCTGAGTTTTCCCTAAGGCCTCTTCCATGCCTAACTCCTCTATGTCCACCAATCCAACTTCAAATGTTAAGCCTTCCTCATCCTCACCAAACTCTCCATTCTTATACCCATTCTCAATTCTAGGCTCACGTCGCCTCCTATCTCTCTCACCTTGCAGATTTCTAATCATTGCTTCTTGATTATCCATACTATCTCTCACTTCACCCAACACCAAGTTCAACCGCTCAAACTGTTGTTGCATGGCTTGCAATACAAAGGAGGAGTTATCTGCCACACCCTTTGGTAATGAGTCACTTCTATGAGACATCATAATATGCTGCACAAAAACAATGTTAGTGGAAAACCTCACACACTCTCCCTTACGTGTTTACACTCGAATAATGACACTCCACTCGTGTTTCACTCTTAATGGCTTTTTCCCGATAATAGTCTCACACTCTCTTGCCTTTTACCTCAATAGTTTTTCCACTCAAGTTCTTTAAGAACTAATTGAACACACTCAAGAGAAAGCAACCTTGTTTTATCCCAACTAGTAATCAGATCCTGGAAACAGGAACAAGAGAAAAATGGAAGGAATAAAAATGAGACGAGAATCAAGGAACTTATACGAATGAAAGTGTAATTATAAAACAAGATACCAACTTGAAAGATGTGAACAATTCCTATGATGATAAAAACTCAATCAACAAATACTTTCTTTCTCTTTATTGTAACTATGTAGCAACTTTGAATATGCTACCTTCTCTTTTCTTCTTCTTCTTCTTTCTGTTTTTTTTTTTTTTTCAAATTTTTTTTTTCTTTTCCTTTCTTTTCTTTTCTTTTCTTTCCTTTCTTTTCTTTTCTCTAATTCAACCACAAACAGCAATATTCAATTGTGAAAGCCAAGCAATTGAATTCAAGCACACAAGCATGGACAATGAAATAGAAGAGAATCAATGGAATGACACTCTAAGCAATTGACAAACTTAGAGATGTAGGAAACCCTAGAATTTTGAAACCCTAGGTGATGCAAATTTCAGCCAAACCCAAAACCCTAAGAATTTCGGCAGCCTACTTTTTGTTTCTATGTTTTTTTTTTTTTTTGGTAACCCTAGAACAATGAAGCCCTAGAATTAAAATTTAGAGAAACAAGAATTAAAAGATAGAATCAGACCTGATTGGAAACCTGGCTCTGATACCAAATGATATGAACCCGCGGGAATGAAATCCCTTGAACCCACAGTCAATTTGAAAACTCCCCAAGAAAGCCAAAATCATGTCAATGGATGGAGAACCTAGACCCGATGAGAACTCGTTCCAAGAACCTAGATTATATTAAAATCTAGACCCGTTGAAGAACACGTCTCAAGAACCCAGATTACAAAAGGAGGAACGCCACAAAGGTTGTGATTTACCTTTGATAAGTTCAAAAGTTCAATTAAGAATAAGAGGAGATAAACTCAACTCACAATGAATAAATTCATCAAATTTCATAAACTTCATAAACTAATTAGAATGAGGCTACATAGAGTATTTAAAGCAAAACCTAATGAAACCCTAGCCAAAATAAACCCCCATCATCCAAAAGTGCCCCTGGATGAACAGTGCCTCGGCTACAGTGCCGCGCTACAGTAACTCGGCTACAGTAACCCTAACCCTAGTTCAATAAAATAATAACTTTCCCAACATGCCCTTGCATAGGCCCCCTTAAGTGCTTCCCATAATAAACTCAATTATTCTAAACTAATAAAATAAGTTCTTTAAATGAATTAAATAAGTTGAAACCCTTCAAGAGCCCAAAGCCTTTAAGTCTTGTCGCTGCCCTCTTCCATAGCTGATCAAATGAATTAAAACTGGATCTTCATCCTTCAAGCCCCATCTTGAATGTTGGGCTCTTGTTAAACTCGTCTCAAGTGGATTGCATCAATCCTTGCATTAACTTCTTGATCTTCTTGGCCCATCTAGAAGTTGCAAATGATCTTTAAGAGTAGGCCCATCTTGGTTCCCATCACCCTGTGGTTTGGAGAGTTAGCTCGAATTACTCAAGAACATCTCTAATAATCAATAATAAATAAACAAAAACTCCTCAAAACACTTAACATATTTGTTCGATCCAAAATCCATGTCCCTCCACAAAATACTAAACAAAAACCTCACTAAAATAAATCGCATCTCCACAAAGACACAAATTATTCATAACTTGACGTACCAAAATAACCGCTAGAGATAAAACAACTAAATATAATCCTCCAAAATGCTTATACCCTCAGCACTCATTAATCTATGATCATCAGACTTTTCCAATACTTCCTACTCTTGTTCTCCAGCTGAACAAAAAAAATATCTAAAAAATGTTATGGAGATAAGAGATGAGTTATCAACTACTCAGTAAGCAGAGAGCATATACTAGTATGTAAACATGAGCATTTTCCCGGAGTTCAGAATGCAGAAACAAAACATTTTAGTTTCAATATGCAAATCTAAAAAATACATATTATCAAAAAATCAGAGTGACATTTCAAACATTTCATATTCAGAAACCAACTTTTCGTATTCAAAGACTCCTTGAGCACAACATGACTAAACATCTTCATCTTATCATATCATATCATATCAGAGCATCATATCAGAAAAGAGATCACGTTTAACACTCGTGGTAGGGTTGTGCATTCTACAGAAAGCCAAGCAGAACATAAATCACCATGTAATCAAAGCGATTGCACTCAGAGCAGAGACCGTTGTTATATCCCGTGACAGGGCCAAAGGTCACTATTATGTCCCGTGACAGGGTCAGCGGTCACTATTGTATCCTGTGACAAGGCCAGAGGTCACTATTATATCTCTTGACAGAGCCACATATCAGAGCAAAATAGAATCAGAATCACCATATCAGAATCAGAATGAGTCAAAACCAAATCAAAAAGTCATGCCAAAGGTTTTTCAGATGCTACAACATATCAAAACAGAATACTGAAATTCAGATCATTTCACATTTTTCAAAACGGATTCAGAACATCTTTTCATCACATGCAAAATTTATCAAATTTTCATATTCGCTCATTTTTTTCTCAGTTCAATAGTAGAATGCCAAAAGTAAGCTCATGTCTACACCAGTCATGCCAGAAAAATACCTTATTCTTATACAAAATTTCATGTGTAATGCAGAACAAATAACTGAGATCGTTTCAAATTTCTTTTCCTAACAAAACATGCATATTTTCCAAAAATCAACCTCAGTCTATTTTATTTTTTTGCAAAATCTAGCATAGGAATCCCGCTTACATAGACTTCATAGCTTTTCAGAATTTTCTTCAAAAACTGTCGAGTCAACTATAAATCGTCACCTATAAAATAATCACGTAATTCCGTAAATTTTCAATCAATCACCAGTTTAAACCATTTAAGCCTAAGCTTCTAAAATATTTATTTTAATTCTTCAATACCTAAAAAAATTTCCATAACCTTAAAATATCCCTTAATTCTAAAATATCTTCAGTCTCTAAATTTCATTGATATCAATCAACACTTAAGATAAGTACTAGTAAAAATTTCATTAAATAAGAAAATAGCTTTAATCATATTTAAAATGTTAAAAATAAAATTACACTCTTACTATAAAAATAATTTGCTACCAATAGTACAATTTAAAAATCCTATTTATTTTCTGTACAATTTCTTATACTTCCGGCAAAGACTACGTAAAAACATATTTAATATATAAACATAATTCCAAACAGAAACCATCAATAATAAGGGCAAAATTATAATTTCATATCAAAATAATATGTAAAACTAAATTTACATAACCTCTGTAACACCTAGTTATAAGAAAAACGTTTTCATGTGTCACGTAATGCAAAGGGCCTGTGTCTTGCTCACTGAGAAAGGAGGAGTTGGTTTTGCTTCTAGGCTAGTGTCTTCTGTCGTGCAAAGGGCCAGTCGTGTGGGTTGTGGCGTGGAAGAGCTTGGCAGTGGGACTGCCCTTCGGTTGTGGTTGTGCGGTTTCTCGTGGGGCTTGGGTAGTGCTTGGCAGAAGCTCTAGGCGTTGGAGGAAGAAGACTAGAGTGCAAGGGCAACGGTTGCTAGTGCGAAACCATGGAGTTCTTACGGCAACCCTAGCTCTAGGTTGAAGATCATTTATGTCTAACGTGTACGAGTTCTACAGTATAAAGGGACAGTTGCCATGAAAATAGAATGGAGACGTGCGTGAATTGTGAAGTTAACGTGTGAATATAAAGGTGATTGGCACAAAAAAAAACAAAACCCTAAAGCTGAGGAGAAGAGAGGCGTATGTGCATGGGAGTGCAATCGTGCGTGGCCGGGAAAATATCATAAACTCGTAGTTGGTTTTCATGATTTAAAACAAACGGGTGTGGGCTTGGGTCTTGGTCTTTTTATTGACTTATCGGTCACGACTCAATTTTTAAAAATAATTCAGCTAGTCCAAAAATTTTCTCGACTCATAAAAAGATCTTTAACCTCATTATCAACACCAAAGAGAAATCCTAAACCTTCAAAACAAAGATTTTAAACCCATAGTCTATTCCCAAAAAAAAACTCAAACACTCAATTGGCTGGGTTTGGGTGTTACACTAAGTCCTCAATAACTCGGCATCCTTCACTTTACTTGAAAACCCTAGGTTATTTCAAGATGAAACAACCTTGCACTTGTGTGTGTGTGTACCAAAAATCTAGAACTCTTTGGGGATTCATCATCTCCTTGAGTTAGGCATGAGTGATGTGAAGAAATTAGAAAGTAAGAGATCCTCACCGTAGCCTCCTTCCTGCTAGTGTCGTGACCCTCTCTTGAACGTAGACAAGAGTAACCTCTCTTGTTTGGTTGGAAGGAAGGTGAATGAAAGGTGGGAAATCTTCAAGTTTTTGGTGTGAGGTGATATGGAGGATGGAGAACATAAGCAAATTTCGAAAATGGCAGGGAAGAAGAACCCTTTTGGTTGCTTGTGGTCCAATGCATGAAGGACAAGTGTCATTTCTTCTCCCCCTCTCTAGCCGAATGTCTCATCCCCTTCCACACTCTTGGATTGCCTTGGGAAGGTAGAAAAATCTCTTGGGCGTGTGGCACTTGGCCCTAGCTGAAAGTTTTGCCTTTTATGCCCCTCTTGTTTTGTCTAGATACAATGTATCTTAGGAATACAAAAGTAAGTTACTCTTTGTGTCTCTTCATCTCCCAAAATGAGGCTTAGCATGTGTGACACATGGCATAGGCGTGTGCCTTGCCCTAGCTGTCCATCTCCTTTCCTAATTCCCAAGTGATCCTTCATCTTCCAATGCCTCTTCCCTAGGTGACTCTTCACTTCCCAAGAACCTCTTTGTAACCCTAAGGTGACAACTGGCGTGTGTGTGTAGTGACCAAGAAAGTAAGGGTAGGTTGGTCAATTCATGCGGTTGTCTCTTCACATTCCTTCTAGAAGATCCTTGCATGGTTGTCAAGTGACCAAATCTAAAGAGAATCCCTTGGTTGGGCGTGTGGTGTGGGAACCGAACCATCCTTTTTGTCCCTTGGCCTTCCCCATGTAAATCCCTCTTGGAAATCCCCTTGGTCTTCCCTAGGTGCCACTTCCATCTATTTTGGAACTTCAAACTCTTGCCAATTGGCATGTGTAGGTGTGTTGGTGAGTTGGCCGAAAATCCCTTGGCCTTCTCTAGGTCTTTTCTTCTTCCTTTCTTCTTGAAGGTATCTTGTATGCATGACATCTGGCATCCAAGCTAGGGTTGGCATGCATGCCTTCCCTTGGTTTTCCAAACACGATTCTCTCTCTCCCTTAGCCCACTATCACATCCAGATACATAGTGCTCTGCATGCATGACACATGACACTTGTAGCTAGGGCTTTTGGTCATGGGCCCAATGTTACTAGGGTTTTTGGGCTTGGGCTTCTTATGGTGGTTGAAATATACATGGGCTTACTTGGCCTTCTATTGGGCTTGGGTTACTATTCTACAAATCCAAGGCCTAAGTCCAACTAGACATATTCTCAGGGCCGTAAAATACTACTAAGGCAATGAAAATAACACGGATGTATTCTAATCAAGTTTCGGGTTATCATAGACGACCAATAGTGATAGAGCCCAGTGGTATTCGGCTTCATCCTAACCTATCATAAGACGAATGTCCTGTGCGGATTGTGGATGGTAAGGAGCAAGAATTAAGGAATCAAAATAAATCCCTAGTGAAAGTGCTTGGGAATAATCCAGACTTCCAAGAAGCAACTTGGGAAAGAGAAGACTCAATGAGGACTATATACCCTCATTTGTTTTGTATCTTAGATTTAATCGTTTGTTAGAAATTTTGTGTTTGACAGATTGTACTTTGGCATGATTGAATATAAGCTTTTGTTTGTTTTTCTGATCTCTTAGTTGTTAATAACCATGTATGCGCAAACCGTACCCTTGAAACAGGGCATGGCACAACCTAGAAAAACTGCACGTATGTCTACGTCGTCAGTAGTCCGAATTAGAGAAAGACAAGAATGAAGTCGCATAGACCGACGTGAGAGAAGAGACCAAATGATGGCTGCTCACTGAAAATAGATGGAGAAGTTTGAGCATCATCGCACTCATGTGATGCATGTGGATTTTCAAGGAAATATTTTTCTACAACAGGTGTTACTGCATGGACACAATATAGATATCAACCGGCGGGAAAGGAATCCCTTGAACCCACAGTCAATTTGAAAACTCCCCAAGAAAGCCAAAATCAAGTCAATGGATGGAAAACCTAGACTGATGGGAACCAAGATGGGCCTAGTCTTAAAGATACGTTGCAAGTTCCAGATGGACCAAATACAAGTTAAAGGGCTTAAATGATGAAGATTCAGCTTTGATTCATTTGATAAGCTATGGAAAGGGCAACAACACGACTTAAAGGCCTTGGGGACTTCAAGACTTTCAACTTATTTAATTCTTGTAAATGACTTATTTTATTAGTTTAGAATAATTGAGTTTATTATGGGAAGCATTTAAGGGGGCATATGAAAGGGTATGTTGGAAAAGTTATTATTTTATTGAACTAGGGTTAGGGTTACTGTAGCCGAGAACAGTAGCTCCGTACAGTAGCCGTGGCACTGTTCACTCAGGGGTATTTTTGGAAGATGGGGCATTATTTTGGCTAGGGTTTTAATTAGGTTTTTGTTTAAATACACTTTGTTGCCTCATGTTAAGTAGTTTATGAAGTTTATGAAATTTGATGAATTTATTCATTGTGAGTTGAGTTTTACTCCTCTTGTTCTTAATTGAACTTTTGAACTTATCAAAGGTAAATCACAACCTTTGTGGCGTTCCTCCTTTGTAATCTGGGTTCTTGAGACGGGTTCTTCAATGGGTCTAGATTTTAATATAATCTAGGTTCTTGAAACGAGTTCTCATCGGGTCTAGGTTCTCCATCCATTGGCTTGATTTTGGCTTTCTTGGGAAGTTTTCAAATTGATTGTGGGTTCAAGGGATCCCGTTCCCACGGGTTCATATCATGCTTTGTAATCTGGGTTCTTGAGACGGGTTCTTCAACGGGTCTAGATTTTAATATAATCTAGGTTCTTCAAACGAGTTCTCATCGGGTCTAGGTTCTCCATCCATTGACTTGATTTTGGCTTTCTTGGGGAGTTTTCAAATTGGTTGTGGGTTCAAGGGATTCCATTCCCGCGGGTTCATATCATAGACCCGATGAGAACTCGTTTCAAGAACCTAGATTATATTAAAATCTAGGCCCGTTGAAAAGCTGGTCTCAAGAACCCAGATTACAAAGGAGGAATGCCACAAAGGTTGTGATTTACCTTTAATAAGTTCAAAAGTTTAATTAAGAACAAGATGAGTAAAACTTAACTCACAATAAATAAATTCATCAAATTTCATAAACTGATTAAACTGATTAAAATGAGGCTACATAGAGTATTTAAAGCAAAACCTAATGAAACCTTAGCCAAAATAAAACCCCATCTTCCAAAAGTGCCCCTGGATGAATAGTGCCGCGACTAAAGTGCACGCTACAGTAACTCGGCTACAGTAACCCTAACCCTAGTTCAATAAAATAATAACTTTCCCAACATCCCTGGCATGGGCCCCCTTAAGTGCTTCCCATAATGAACTCAATTATTCTAAACTCATAAAATAAGTTCTTTAAATGAATTAAATAAGTTGAAACACTTCAAGAGCCCAAAGCCATTAAGTCTTGTCATTGCCCTCTTCCATAGCTGATCAAATGAATCAAAACTAGATCTTTATCCTTCAAGCCCCATCTTGAATGTTGGGGTCTTGCTAAACTCGTCCCAAGTGGATTGCATCAATCCTTGCATTGTCTCCTTAATCTTCTTGGCCCATCTGGAAGTTGCAAATGATATTTAAGACTAGGCCCATCTTGGTTCCTATCATTCCCCCTCTCCTCAAAGGATTCGACCTCAAATCTCCACCTGGATCAAAGGGAAAGTGGTTAGTAACATTGAAAATAATAGAATTAGGATACTTACCTGGAAGATCTATTAGATATGCATTTTCATTAATTTGTTCAAGAATTTGGAATAGTCCATCCAAGCTACTCCTATCATCAACTGGTGAAGACTTTAAATCTAAAATAGGAAATGGATTAAGTCTATAAACAATTTCAATTGGTGAAAATTTAGTAGTGGCATGAACACTCCAATTATATATAAACTCAATGAATGGCAAACAATACTCCCACAAATGTTCATGAAGCACATCTAAAGTCTTCCTCGAACCAAAATGACCACTCCAATATGCAAACTCAATGAATGGAAGATGATACTCCCGTAAATGTTCATGCAACACAACAAATGTCTTCCTTACACCAAGGTTACCCAAAAAACCAGCATGTTCATCACACACAAGCGACTTACGCATAAAACTAGTAGGCACACAAAATTTATTCTTTCTAAACAAGTACCAATCTAGTTTATAGAACTTACCAAAAGATGCTTTCTCACATGTTCCATACACACTAGCAAAGTCATCATCATTAGCATGCAATTCCTTATAATATTCAAGTCTCAACAATTTTGCATCTAAAATGAAGACAATGACATACCTTCTTGCTAAAGCGTCAACCATAAAATTTTCCATACCTTGTGTGTATTTGAATACATGAGGAAAAGTCTCAATACAGTCCTCCCACTTAGCATGCATTCTATTCAACAACTTACCTTGTCCCCTTATGTGTGTCAATGACTCATGTTCTTCAAAGAAAAGTCGAGTAGGAATTGTCGCACCTGGCTCATGTTGGGCTCTTGCTAAACTCGTCCCAAGTGGATTGCATCAATCCTTGCATTGTCTCCTTGATCTTCTTGGCCCATCTGGAAGTTGCAAATGATCTTTAAGACTAGGCCCATCTTGGTTCCCATCATTCGGGGTACCACCAAATGTGGATGAGAGAAGATGATGTGCACAAGACGGCGTTTAGGACTCACTCTGGCCATTATGAGTACCTAATGATGTCGTTTGGGCTATGTAATGCTCATTCTACATTTCAAGCAGCTATGAATACCATATTCAAGCCACTTTTGAGGAGGTTTGTGCTTGTATTGTTTGATGATATTTTGGTTTATTCCAAATCCGTGGAAGCACATAAGGAGCATTTGAAGATTGTGATGAAAGTCTTGGAAGAACACCATTTTTTCATAAAGGCTTCTAAATGTGCCTTTATGGAAAAAGAACTTGAGTACTTGGGACATTTCATTTCGGGTGAAAGTGTGAAAGTAGACCAAAGAAAGATTGAAGCAATGGTTGATTGGCCATTACCTAAAGATGTTTCGGCTTTGAGGGAATTCTTGGGGTTGACGGGTTATTATGGAACATTTGTGAAGAATTATGGGCTTATAGATAACCTACTTATTTCCCTACTCAACAAAGACAATTTTGAATGGACCCTAGAAGCAAGAGAAGCTTTTGAGAACTTGAAGAGAACCATGACCGTTACACCCGTGCTTGCTTTGCCCAACTATGAGAAGCCATTTGAGGTTTATACCGATGCAAGTGGGGAGGTATAGGTGCTGTTTTGGTCCAAGAAAAGAGACCATTGGCTTTTATTTCCGAAGCTCTTGGCCAATGAAGAAGACTTGGAGCACCTATGCTAGAGAGATGTTGGTGGTTGTTCATGCGGTGAAAGTGTGGCGGCCTTACCTTTTGGGCTGTAAGTTTGTCAACCAACAAGCATTGAGGCACTTATTACAACAAAAGATTGTGACGCCCGAGCAACAAAAGTTCCTTGTGAAGTTTCTTGGCTTTAAAGATGACATCATTTACCAACCGGGTAAGGAAAACAAAGTGGCGGATGCCTTGAGTAGGCATGAGGGGAGTTCACTTTTGTGGTTAGTACATGAAGATGATGATGCTACTATGTTGGCCTTTAGTTGGGCCGAATGGAAAGTGTGGGACAAAATCCGGGAGGCTACACTTATTGATGCTCAGGCCTTAGAGATCATTGAACTATTGGATGCTCAAGGTGGAGGAGTAGTGGGCTTCAAAGTAAGAGATGGTCTTATCTATTACAAGATTTATGTCTATGTTCCAAATGTGTAGAATTTGACGAGAAATCCTTGACCATTTTCATAATAGCAAAGAAGGTGGTCTTTCGGGTTGATTGAGAACTTACATTAGAGTGAAGCACTTTTTCTATTGGGAAGGAATCAAGAATGTAACAGCCCGCTAGAAATTCATTGGTGGAATTTCTATTGACTTTACGAATCTCGTGAAAATCCCATAAGTTTTTACGAATCGACCAATCGCATAGGTTTTAGTCTGTCAACATAGTCAGTGTTATCACTCACTATGGTGCTAGTAATATGAGTTTAATTATTTGAGGTAGTTAGAAGTGTCAGAATGCGTTATGGTCTACGCCATTAGACTCAGAGGATTATTTAGGATTTTATGGCGCAATAACTTATTTTCATAATTCCGGACGAAACGTCTGTTGAAAATTGTGAAATTATTTTTAGGGGCACTTCAGGGTTGAATTTCGTTAAACGATTTTCACTATAAGTTAATATGAATATTTAGAAATTTTTAGTACTAAGTTTATTATGTATTTTTTTGGAGTGAATAGTAACCTCGATAAGCGCACCCATTGCAGTGTTTTCAAAATCACAGTGTGGAATGTCCAAATTAGGTTAGAGAAGTTTTATTTGGACACTTGGCTAGATTTTAGCCACACTTAGTGAATGGTATTAGACACTTGACACAAAGAAGAACCATTAGATAGATTTGTGAAGGAATCAAGGTGTGAGATCATGCCACTTAAGCAAAGTTGTGTCTCATCTATTCAACCAATTTGTGCCAGACCAAAGAGGGTTTCAACCCTAGCAAAACCCTAAATGATTGGAATCCAATTGAAACCCCAAAAGCTTGGTTGAAACCAAAACCCTAAATGGTTTTCCCAAAACCTAAAGTTGGCCTCCAAACCCTTTTTAATCCGATTTCTAGCATTGTGTTTAATCACTTGATTAAATCACTTCCACATGCTATTAATTAATCAAATCCTTGTTATGACATCATTATTCAACCTTTTAAACCTTGGGAATTTGATTGGGCCAAGAAAAATTGATTTTGGGCTTGATAGCATCTCAAACCCTAACCAAACCCCCTTTAAACCCCAAATTGAAGCCCACTTGGTGGGGCCCACCAAGGCCCACGAAATTGGCCACCTTGGCAAAGCTTCTTGGAGAAGTTTCCTCCCCCACATGGCAGACCATCCACTGCCATTGGCTGCACCCAATAGTGCCTTGATGTGAAGGAGAAATCCACTCCATCAACCTCCATCTTTCACAGCTGCTGCAAGCAGTCTCTGCCCCTCTCTATTCTCCACTTTATGTCACATATCCACCTCCAATCAAGGGTCATTCAAGCCCATAATTTCTCCCTCCAGAAGTCTAAAGTCGTGCAAGACATACTTCTCTCCATTTTATCACTTCTTTCTCCCGTTCTTAGAGAGAAACCCAAAAGAGCTCTCTCGGGCAGATTTCTGGGACTTTTTGCGTGGCCATTTACGACCCTTTGTAAGTATTTTCGCACGATGATTCCTTCACATAAATTGTTCGTCTTTGAGTCTAGTTTCCATGGATATATTATTAGTCTCATTCCATTCTCATTTGGTTGGTCAAAAGTATTTTTAACCATGGAAAGGTCATTCTAGACGTGAAACTGGAGAGTATGTTATGTTTTGGAAGTTTTGACCAAGCTAATGGACTTATCTTGGTCCGAAAATTTTATGGAGTGTTATTAACATGTGTTTATGAATTTTCATTGAGGTTTTGTTGCATGAATAAAGCTTTTGATGATAGATTTTCTTAGAGTTAGAAACTTGAAAACTGGAAGTGGAAAAACAGTTTCTGATTGGTGAAAGTTTGAATATTTCGTGGTTTAATCTTATTCCAAAGGCTTTGATATTTTTATATGATGATACTAAGCCTCTTATATACATGTTAGGATGTTATTTCTAAGATATTTAGTATTATTTTTAAAGATATGATTTTCTATGCAAGAGGATTTCGGTTAGGCCTAAACTTTGATGTTTTTGAGTTAGATCCATGTTTTATTAAATTTTAGCCATGTGATTTTAAGTTTGATGGTTGGATCTTCTTTAGGACACATTTTTAAACCATGTGATGTGTTAGTTTGAAGATCACATGTCTTTAAGCCATGGATCAAGAGATTGATCATAGTTAGTTGGGAAAATCAGTTTCTGTTTTGGACTAAGTTTAAAACCAAAAACTCCAAGTGTTGTTTTGTGTTTTTTGGTGAGTTTTGTTTGATATTTTAAAGCATGTTTGATCTTAGGATGATGTTATGAATATGTTAGAAGTAAGATTTGATTTTTTTGGAATTCTTGGAGATGTTTTTATTAAGGTCAAAACTTGTGATTTAAGGTTTACTTTTTGTTAAAAAGTTTGGGTCTTTTTACAAAAAGTTTGGTATTGATAATTAGCTTTTTCTTAATGGATAGTTTTAAGGGTGTTTTTAAACTTAGGATAGGAAGATCTTTGTTACAAGATTTTGGTTTATTCATGAGTTTTGGAACTTGAAAGAATTGCAACCAAAATAAGACAAATGGCCTATGTAGGTTTCGGCCATAGTGAGTTTTTCATAGTTGTGATTGGTTTTAAATTTTTCTGAGTTGAGATTTGAGTTTGGGACAAAATTTACATGAGGAATGTAAATTTTGGTAATTTTTTGGAATTAGGATATCAAATCTTTAAGTTAGGGGGTAAAATGGTCATTTGCCCACATGTAGATGGTAAAATGGTAATTTTACTCTAAGTTGTCTCTTTTCACATTTCTAATTGTTAGTAATTAATTTCTAACTTTTAGAATAACATTTTACAGTTCCTCGTGTTTCGCGCTTTATTCTAGTAGAACGCGACGATCGAGGTAAGTTAGCTTTTAACTTACTATCAGTTTAATGTGTATGAGTGATAAGTAAGGGAACTAAATTGTATGTATGCATGTTATCATATGTGCCATGCCAAGTCATTACATATTTATCTGTTACACAGAATTTATTCTGTCATGAATTATTCATCTGTTACAAAAGATATTATGTCACGTATTCCTATACATTGCAAGCATGTCATGTTAAGTTAAGTATGCCATCTGTTACATGTATTTCATGTCATGTAAGATTCACTGTCACATGTTACACCATGTTATGAAATGTTGTCTGTTATATGGTATGCCATGTTACGAAATGTTGCATGTTACATGTATGCCATGTTATGAAATGTATTCTGTTACATTTATGTCTTGAACTATGTCATGTCTGTCATCTTATGTTCATGTCATGTTATGCTACGTCAGGACTTTTGTCTTTTATGTCACGATCATGTTACGTCACGTTACGAAATGTCATGTATGCCAGTTAAGTTATTCATGTTAATCACGACCCTAAGCGCTAGGATGGGGTAATATCCTAGTGGAACTCCTTTGTTCACGCTGGAGTGTCTAAATAGGTGTGAAATTCCCTGGGTTGACAAAGTACAGTCAACAGGTTGCGAATGGGGCCTAATTAGCTGGTCACCGGAGCGCGCCAGGCACTAACGCCGATGGTGCCACACATTACGTTACGTGTGTCCACAGCAAGTGTGGCACAAACAAATAAGTCATGGGGCCACAACAACTGTGGAGCATGAAGTATGGGGCCACAACAACTGTGGAGCATACACTACGTGAGACACAGCAATTGTGACACGTAGAATACGTGGGGCCACAACAACTGTGGAGTACGTATTAACGCACTCACAGCTGGTATAGAAACCTGTGATGTGATGCGGTAATCGGCAGGGACACACGGCTCAAGGGGACCTGTGTAGCACCCATATGGTCACTTTAATGATTAAGTCTATTGAATAAGATTCCAAGTTCATGTATTTCACGTTCAAGTCATGTTTCAAGTTCACGTTATGTTACGTTCAAGTTTACGTTCATGCAATCATGGTAATCCCATGAGACAAGAATATGTTTCAAGTTCATGTTATGTTATGTTCACATTTACGTTATGTTCCAAGTTCACATTTATGTTATGTCATGCTCAAGTTCATGTTCAAATTATGCATGTTCACGTTCATGTTATGTTTTAAGTCCATGTTATATTTCAAGTTCACGTTCATGCTATGTTTCAAGTCACGTTCATGCTAAGCTTCAGTTTCAGTTTAAGTTATGCCAGTTATGTTATGTTGTATGTCAAGTTATGCTATGATTACTTATGATTTGATTATGCATTCATGCTTTTACTGCCATGCATGCATCATTAACCTGTGTGGAAGTTTTCTGTTAACTTGCTGAGATTTGTAATCAAATCTCACTATGGTAGTCCCAACTACCATTCCCTCCGAATGGTAGATTTTGTTTTAGGATCTGAAGGAGAACCGGGAATCGACCAACTGGAAACGGCCGACTAAGCGACGATGCGACGTAGATGGTATTACAATAGTTACCTCAGATTACTACTTGTATTGGTGGAGTTCAATCTCCAGCACTCTTTTGATCACAACCTTATGGACTATTATTGTGATCTTAGTTGTTTAGTATGTCGTTAAGTATGAAGTATGTTTTAAGTATTTGGGATATTTTAGTTTGGTCCATAGTATTGCTAAAGAAAAAAATTATCCGCTGCGAATATTGCATAATGCTAGATGCATGTTAGGAATATTGCATCTTATATGTCATGAACGGGGGCAGGTAACCTTGTGTTGCATGTCTCGACACTTCAAATGTCCGTCCGATCCCAAGCGGAATTTGGGGGCGTCACAAAGAAGGCTGTGAAGAAGTTAGTGGCCAAATGTGATGTGTGCCAAAAATCCAAATATGACACAAGACCACCATCCAAGTTGTTGTAACCATTGCCAATTCCAAACAAAATTTGGGAGGAATTGACAATGGACTTTGTAGAGGGATTGCCAACTAGTGGAGGACCTGAGGTGATCTTGGTAGTTGTTGACCGGCTTAGCAAGTATGCACACTTTATTCCTCTCAAACATCCAAACACAGCCAAGAGTGTGGCCAAAGCTTTTATTGATAATATTGTGAAGTTGCATGGGTTCCCCAAAAGCATTGTGATGGGATAGGGATAGGGTGTTTATGAATACCTTTTTGGAAAGAGCTCTTTTGAGTTGCAAGGTCGCTAGTTGAGAGCAAGCTCCTCTTACCACCCACAAACCGATGGGCAGACCGAGGTGGTTAGTAGGACTCTTGAACAATACTTGAAGTACTATTGTCATGAAGAACAAGTGAAGTGGGGGGATTATCTTACATGGGCCGAATATTGGTATAACACTTCTTTTCATACTTCCATTCAAAGAAGTCCATTTGAGGTGGTTTATGGAAGACCTCCACCAATATTGGTGAATTATGAGAGGGGAATGGCAAAGAATGATGAAATTGAGAGAGAGAGTTGATTACTAGGGATGAAGTCCTAGTGAAGGTAAAGAAGGAGCTCAAGAGAGGATGAAGATGTACTATGATGAGGGGAGACGTGTGGTTGTTTTTGAAGAGGGGGACTATATTTATTTAAAATTACAACCATATGGGCAAAAGTCACTGAGGAAAAAGCTTAATTTGGAACTTTCAAAAAGATACTATAGGCCTTTGAAAGTGTTGGAGAGATTGGGGAACATTGCTTATAGATTGGAGCTTCCTCCATCAACAAGATTGCACCCGGTCTTCTATGTGTCTGTGTTGAAGAAGAGGATTGATGATCTGATGGGAACCAAGGTGGGCCAAGTCTTAAAGATATGTTGCAAGTTCCAGATGGGCCAAATACAAGTTCAAGGGCTTAAACGATGAAGATTATGCTTTGATTCATTTCATAAGCTATGGAAAGGGCAACAACATGACTTATAGGCTTTGGACACTTGAAGGCTTTCAACTTATTTAATTAATTTCAAGGATCTATTTTATTTGCTTAGAATAATTGGGTTTATGCCTATGTAAGGGCATGTTGGGAAAGTTATTATTTTATTGAACTAGGGTTAGGGTTACTGTAGCCGAGTTACTGTAGCGCCGTACTGTAGCCGTGGCACTGTTCACTCAGGGGTATTTTTGGAAGAAGGTGTTTTATTTTATCTAGGGTTTTAATTAGGTTTTGGTTTAAATACTCTTTGTAGCCTCATTTTCAGGAGTTTATGAAGTTTATGAAATTTGATGAATTTATTCATTGTGAGTTGAGTTTTACTCCTCTTGTTCTTAATTGAACTTTTGAACTTATCAAAGGTAAATCACAACCTTTGTGGCGTTCCTCCTTTGTAATCTGGGTTCTTGAGACGGGTTCTTCAATGGGTCTAGATTTTAATATAATCTAGGTTCTTGAAACGAGTTCTCATCGGGTCTAGGTTCTCCATCCATTGACTTGATTTTGGCTTTCTTGGAGAGTTTTCAAATTGACTGTGGGTTCAAGGGATTCCTTTCCCGCGGGTTCATATCATTTGGTATTCAGAGCAAGGTTTCCAATCAGGTCTGATTCTATCTTTTAATTTTAGCATCCTTAAATTTAATTCTAGGGTTTCATTGTTCTAGGGTTGCTAAAAAAAAAAATAGAAACAAAAAGTAGGCTGCCGAAATTCTTAGAGTTTTGGATTTGGCTGAAATTTGCATCACCTAGGGTTTCAAAATTCTAGGGTTTCCTGCATCTGCAAGTTTGTCAATTGCTTGGAGTGTCGTTCCATTGATTCTCTTCTACTTCATTGTCCATGCTTGTGTGTTTGAATTCAATTGGTTGGTTTTCACAATTGAATATTGCTGTTTGTGGATGAATTAGAGAAAAGAAAAGGAAAGGAAAAGAAAAGAAAAAAAAAGAAAAAAAAAAAAAAAAAAAGAAGAGATGAAGAAAAGAGAAGGTAGCATATTCAAAGTTGCTACATAGTTACAACAAAGAGAAAGAAAGAAATTTGTTTATTAAACCTTATGATCAAAGGGGCTGCTGCATACATCACTCAAGTTGGTATCTTGTCTTATTGTTACTCTTTCATTCGTATAACTTCATTGATTCTCGTGTCATTTTTATTCCTTCATGTTTCTCTTGTTCTTGTTTCCTGAATCTAATTACTAGTTGGGATAAAACAAGGTTGCCTTGTCTTGATTGAGTTCATTTAGTTCTGAAAGAACTTGAGTGGAAAAACTATTGAGGTAAAAGGCAAGAGAGTGTGAGACTATTATCGAGAAAAAGCCATTAAGAGTGAAACACGAGTAGAGTGCCTTTATTCGAGTTGAAACACGTAAGGGAGTGTGTGAGGTTTTCTTTTTTGCCACTAACATTCTTCTGTGCAGCACCTTGTAATGTCTCATCGGAGTAGCTCATCACCAAGGGGGCGAGCAGATAACTCATCCTTTGTGTTGCATGCCATGCAACAAGAGTTTGAGCGGTTGAACTTGGTGTTAGGTGAAGTGAGGAATAGTATGGATAATCAAGAAGTAATAGTTAGAAATCTGCAAGGAGAGAAAGATAGGAGGCGACGTGAGCCTAATATTAAGAATGGGTGTGAGAATGGAGAGTATGGTGAGGATGAGGAAGTGCTAACATATGAAGTTGGATTGGGTAGACATAGAAGAGTTAGGCATGGAAGAGGCCTTAGGGCAAACTTAGGGGGTCGAGATAGAGTAGATAAGAACCTTGGAAGCATCAAAATGAAAATACCATCATTCCAAGGTAGAACTGACCCTGAAGTTTATTTAGAGTGGGAGAAAAGAATAGAATTGGTATTTGATTGTCATAATTACTCTGAGGAGAAAAATGTGAAGTTGGCTGTAATTGAGTTCACTGATTATGCGATTATTTGGTGGGATTAATTAGTATCCAATAGGAGGAGTAATTTTGAGAGGCCTGTAGAAACATGGAGAGAGTTGAAAGCTATCATGAGGCGGAGATTTGTACCTAGCCACTACTATAGAGACCTCTACAAAAAATTACAAAATCTTATACAGGGGTCTAGGAGTGTAGAGGACTACCATAAGGAGATGGAGGTGGCTATGATTCGGGCTAATGTAGTGGAGGATCGGGAGGCCACAATGAAAAGATTTTTGAGGGGGTTGAATAGGGAGATAGCCAATGTAGTTGAGTTGCAACATTATGAGGAGGTAGAGGACATGGTGCACATGGCTATGAAGGTGGAGAGACGGCTAAAATGAAAGGGTACATCAAGGTATACTTCGGTTTCTAGTACTCATTGGAAACCAAAGTGGGACAAAAATGATCAAGTTGTAGCAAAGGAGAAGACCGAAGCACCAAAGGGAAAAGATTTGGGTGAGTGAGGCTGAAACCTCAAGAAAAAGTGAGAATGAGTTTAATAGTAAGAGTGAAGGTGAGAGTGAAAGTGAGATTGTGCTGAAAAGAAAGAGTGAATGTGTGATTGAGAAGAAAATATACAGTGAGACCGAAATGGAGAAAGACAGAAGAATGAGAGAGAAAAAAAAAGAGGGTGAGACTAAGACCTTAAGCAAAAGAGAGAATGAGTTGAAAAGTAATTGTGAAAAAGAGAGTGAAAAAGAAAAAGAGAGTGGAAAGAAAAGAGAGTGCGAAGAAAGTGAGAGAAAAACAAAGAGAAAAGTGAGTTTTTGCGCTAAGGCGAGTCTTAATCCTAACGGACTTGACGTATGTTTGCCTAGTATTATTGTCTCTTTGTTGCAGGGATATGAGGTCATGTTTTCTAGTGGTGTCTTTTGTGGATTGCCACCTATTAGGGAGATAGAGCACTACATTGATTTTGTGCCAGGTGCGACAATTCTTAATCGACCTTTCTTGGAAAAACAAGAGTCATTGACACCCTTAAAGGGACAAGGTAAGTTGTTGACTAGAATGCATGCTAAGCGGGAGGATTGTATTGAGACTTTTCCTCATGTATTCAAATACACACAAGGTATGAAAAATTTTGTGGTTGATGCTTTAGCAAGAAGGTATGTCCTTATCTTCATTTTAGATGCGAAATTGTTGAGATTCGAATATAATATGGAATTGCATGCTAATGATGATGACTTTGCTAGTGTGTATGGAACATGTGAGAATGCATCTTTTGGTAAGTTCTATAAACTAGATTGGTACTTGTTTAGAATGAATAGATTTTGTGTGCCTACTAGTTTTATGCGTAAGTTGCTTGTGTGTGATGGACATGCTGGTTTGTTGGGTAACCATGGTGTAAGGAAGAGTTTTGTTGTGTTGCATGAACGTTTGTGGAAATATCATTTGCCTTTCAATGACGTGTTGCATGAACGTTTGTGGAAGTATCAATTGTCATTCATTGATGTGTTTCAGGAACGTTTGTGGGGGTATCATTTGCCATACATTGACCTGTTGCATTAACGTTTGTGGGACTATCATTTGCCCTTCATTGAGTTTGCATATATTTGGAGTAGTCATTTTGGTGTCAAGAAAATATTAGACATTTTGCATGAACAGTTATGTTGGTCTAAGATGAAGAGAGATGTCAATTGTATTTGGGGCAGGTGCATTACATGCATAAAGGCCAAATTTATACTTTTACCACATGGGTTGCATACGCCCTTACCTATTCCTAGTGAGTCATGTGTAGACATATCTATGGACTTTGTTTTGGGGCTGCCTAGGAAAGAAAGGAGTAGAAATTCTATTTTTGTGGTTATGGATGGATTTATAGAGTTTGCATATAACTGGACCATGCATACTACCACTTTATATTCTCCTTTTGAAATTGTTTATAGACTTAATCTATTTACTCCTTTAGATTTCATGTCTTTATCTGTTGACAACAGGAGTAGCTTGGATGGATGTTCTCAAATTCTTGAACGAATTAATGACAATGCATATGAAATCAATGATAATGTTACTAACATTTTTCCCTTTGATCTAGGTGGAGATTCGAGGTCGAATCCTTTTGAGGAGAGGGGGAATGATGGGAACCAAGGTGGGCCTAGTCTTAAAGATATGTTGCAAGTTCCAGATGGACCAAATACAAGTTCAAGGGCTTAAACGATGAAGATTATGCTTTGATTCATTTCATAAGCTATGGAAAAGGCAACAACATGACTTATAGGCTTTGGACACTTGAAGGCTTTCAACTTATTTAATTAATTTCAAGAACCTATTTTATTTGCTTAGAATAATTGGGTTTATGCCTATGTAAGGGCATGTTGGGAAAGTTATTATTTTATTGAACTAGGGTTAGGGTTACTGTAGCCGAGTTACTGTAGCGCCGTACTGTAGCCGTGGCACTGTTCACTCAGGGGTATTTTTGGAAGATGGTGTTTTATTTTATCTAGGGTTTTAATTAGGTTTTGGTTTAAATACTCTTTGTAGCCTCATTTTCAGGAGTTTATGAAGTTTATGAAATTTGATGAATTTATTCATTGTGAGTTGAGTTTTACTCCTCTTGTTCTTAATTGAACTTTTGAACTTATCAAAGGTAAATCACAACCTTTGTGGCATTCCTCCTTTGTAATCTGGGTTCTTGAGACGGGTTCTTCAACGGGTCTAGATTTTAATATAATCTAGGTTCTTGAAACGAGTTCTCATCGGGTCTAGGTTCTCCATCCGTTGACTTGATTTTGGCTTTCTTGGGGAGTTTTCAAATTGACTGTGGGTTCAAGGGATTCCTTTCCCGCGGGTTCATATCATGATCCAAACCTCATAGTTGAGGAGCTTCCAAGATTTGATGAGGAGGGTAGGATGCAAACCTAGAGTGGTTGATGGGAACCAAGATGAGCCAAGTCCTAAAGATCATTTGCAACTTCCAGAAGGGCCAAGAAGATCAAGGAGACAATGCAAGGATTGATGCAATCCACTTGGGACGAGTTTAGCAATAGCCCAACATTCAAGAAGGGGCTTAAAGGATGAAGATCTAGTTTTAATTCATTTGATCAGCTATGGAAGAGGTTAACGACAAGACTTACAAGCTTTGGGCTCTTGAAGGGTTTCAACTTATTTAATTCATTTAAAGAACTCATTTTATTAGTTTAGAATAATTGAGTTTATTGTGGGAAGCACTTAAGGGGGCCTATGCAAGGGCATGTTGAGAAAGTTATTATTTTATTGAACTAGAGTTAGAGTTACTGTAGCCGAGTTACTGTAGAGCGCACTGTAGCTGCGGCACTGTTCATCCAGGGGCACTTTTGGAAGATGGGGTTTTATTTTGGCTAGGGTTTCATTAGGTTTTGCTTTAAATATTCTATGTAGCCTCATTTTAATCAGTTTATGAAGTTTATGAAATTTGATGAATTTATTCATTGTGAGTTGAGTTTTACTCCTCTTGTTCTTAATTGAACTTTTGAACTTATCAAAGGTAAATCACAACCTTTTTGGCGTTCCTCCTTTGTAATCTAGGTTCTTGAGACTAGTTCTTCAATGGGTCTAGATTTTGATATAATCTAGGTTCTTGAAACGAGTTCTCATCGGGTCTAGATTCTCCATCCTCGACTTGATTTTGGCTTTCTTGGGGAGTTTTCAAATTGATTGTGGGTTCAAGGGATTCCATTCCCGCGAGTTCATATCATTTAGTATCAGAGCAAGGTTTCCAATTAGGTGTGATTCTATCTTTTAATTTTAGCATCCTTTAATTTAATTATAGGGCTTCATTGTTCTAGGGTTGCCAAAAAAAAAAAAAATTGAAACAAAAAGTAGGCTGCCGAAATTCTTAGGGTTTTGGGTTTGGCTGAAATTTGCATCGCCTAGGGTTTCAAAATTCTAGGGTTTCCTGCATCTCTAAGTTTGTCAATTGCTTGGAGTGCCGTTCCATTGATTCTCTTCTACTTCGTTGTCCATGCTTTTGTGTGTTTGAATTCAATTGCTTGGTTTTTACAATTGAATATTGCAGTTTGTGGTTGAATTAGAGAAAAGAAAAGAAAATTCGAGAAAAAAAAAAACAGAAAGAAGAAGAGGAAGAAAATAGAAGGTGGTGTATTCAAAATTGCTTGGTTTTTATCATCATAGGAGCTGAATACATCTTTCTAATGTCATGTCATTTTACTGGTTGGATCTATTCCTTCATTGAGTCTCATGTCATTTTATTCCTTCATTGTTTCTTGGATCTATATTACTGGTTGGAATAATACAAGATTGTATTGTCTTGATTTAGTTCAACTAGTTCTTAAAGAACTTGAGAGAGAAAACTAATGAGGTAAAAAAAGGTAAGAGAGTGTGAGACTATTATCTGGAAAAAGCCAATTAAGAGTGAAACACAAGTGGAGTACCATTATTCAAGTGTAAACACGTAAATGAGTGTGTGAGGTTTTCCACTAACATTCTTTTTGTGCAGCACATTATGATATCTCATAGGAGTGACTCATCACCAAAGGTGATGATACATAACTCATCCCTTCTGTTGCAAGCCATGCAACAACAATTTGAGAAGTTGAACTTGGTGTTGGGTGAAGACTATGGTGATTCTCTGATATGAACCGGCGGGAAAGGAATCCCTTGAACCCAAAATCAATTTGAAAACTCCCCAAGAAAGCCAAAACCAAGTCAATGGATGGAGAACCTAGACCCAATGAGAACTCGTTTCAAGAGCCTACATTATATTAAAATCTAGACCCGTTGAAGAACCCGTCTCAAGAACCCAGATTACAAAGGAGAAACGCCACAAAGGTTGTGATTTACCTTTGATAAGTTCAAGAGTTCAATCAAGAACAAGAGGAGAAAACTCAACTCACAAATAAAATTCAATATTGTCTAATCTCTCAAATGAGGCTACAAAGAGTTTTTAAACCCAAACCTAATTGGAGTGTTCATGCCACTACTAAATTTTCACCAAATGAAATTGTTTATAGACTTAATCCATTTCCTATTTTAGATTTAAAGTCTTCACCAGTTGATGATAGGAGTAGCTTGGATGGACTATTCCAAATTCTTGAACAAATTAATGAAAATGCATATCTAATGGATCTGCCAGGTAAGTATCCTGTTTCTACTATTTTCAATGTTACTAACCACTTTCCCTTTGATCCCGGTGGAGATTCGAGGTCGAATCTTTTTTAGGAGAGGGGGAATGATGGGAACCAAGATGGGCCTAGTCTTAAAGATCATTTGCAACTTCCAGATGGGCCAAGAAGATCAAGGAGACAATGCAAGGATTGATGCAATCCACTTGGGACGAGTTTAGCAATAGCCCAAGATTCAAGATGGGGTTTGAAGGATGAAGATCTAGTTCTGATTCATTTGATCAGCTATGAAAGAGGTTAAGGACAAGACTCAAAGGCTTTGGGCTCTTGAAGGGTTTCAACTTATTTAATTCATTTAAAGAACTCATTTTATTAGTTTAGAATAATTGAGTTTATTATGGGAAGCACTTAAAGGGGCCTATGCAAGGGCATGTTGGGAAAGTTATTATTTTATTGAACTAGGGTTAGGGTTACTGTAGCCGAGTTACTGTAGTGCGCACTGTAGCCGCGGCACTATTCATCCAGAGGCACTTTTGGAAGATGGGGTTTTATTTTGGCTAGGGTTTCATTAGGTTTTGCTTTAAATACTCTATGTAACCTCATTTTAATGAGTTTATGAAATTTATGAAATTTGATGAATTTATTCATTGTGAGTTGAGTTTTACTCCTCTTGTTCTTAATTGAACTTCTGAACTTATCAAAGGTAAATCACAACCTTTGTGGCGTTCCTCTTTGTAATCTGGGTTCTTGAAACTGGTTCTTTAACGGGTCTAGATTTTGATATAATCTAGGTTCTTGAAACGAGTTTTCATTGGGTCTAGATTCTCCATCCTTGACTTGATTTTGGCTTTCTTGAGGAGTTTTCAAATTGATTGTTGGTTCAAGGGATTCCATTCCCGCGGGTTCATATCAGTGGTGCTTGAATATACGGTGGTGACATGGGGGAGAAGTAGGAGAAAGGTATGGCAAGTGTTAATCCAATAGGAAGGTGTGCCGAGAGAGGAAGCCACTTGGGAGGATTATGATGACATAGTATCGAGATATCCACATTTGATTCTTGAGGGCAAGGATGTGCTTGAAGGAAGGGAGAATGTTAGAACCCTTAGGAAAGTGGCAGCGGGCCACGCCTTGACACTGCCCTTGACATGCCATGGTAGCCCCACAACCAGCCTACATGCATGCCATGGCCCATGCCTTGACATGCAGACGGGGCCCAACGAGGCAACTGGCCGTGCGCAACCCAGCATACGCATGCCAAGCAAGGTTAGTGACCGCACGTGGCCCAGCATGCGCACGCCCCTACGCACACCCATGCACGCGCTCCTACGCCGCAAGCCCTTGCGGGTGCAGCCTAGCAGCAGCACTCCAATGAGGTTAGTTGATATGAACTCCACCAACAATTGTGATGAAACCCAATAACATTGATGGCTTGGAACCCCAAGATCGTATTGACAAGATTTATTGAGCCTTGACCAATCACCCAACTAGATGAAAATCCAAGACTACGAAGGATTGAAAACGCCACACCAAGAAATTAGAATCAAGGTGATAAGTTTGGAGCTTGAACTCCACAAGATTAACTTGATAAGTTCAAAGAGTTCTTTGAAGAACCAAGAGGAACACAAGACCTCACAAAGACAAATAAGCTTCTGAAATTCCCAATCTGATATTAAAACTCGAAATAACCCTTCTATATACTTGGAACAACCCTCCAAGAATAGGAAAAGTCATAACTACAGCTTTAAAAGCAACACGAATATTAACATAACAAGTCCCACAATTTTTAGGCCTCTTGGACTTCTAGAGGTAGCCAAAAATGTCTGAATGACTAAATTCAATGTATTTGACATACCCAGGCAAGACCAAGTTCATTCACCTATTTAATATTGTTGAAACTCAACAAATTCACGTCCTTTAATGGTCAGACCATACATAATATTTTTACGTGCTAATTAGCCTCTTCAATTGCTTTGATGACATGGACTAAGTCTTGAATATTATTTGAGCCCATCTTGGTCTTTTTAGAATCAGCCCAATTCTCTTGGATTAGCCCATTTAGTGCTTCCTTGAAACGTTTGGCTCTAAGTCTTGTAATTGGGCCACTAGGAAGTGACAAAGGGTCTTGTGCAAATTCAGCTCCATTCCCACTTGTATGATCAGCATGTCCAGCTTCTTGGTTTGCATCATTAGTGGCATACCTCAGCAGGCATGCCATCCACCTCACGGCTCCAGCCCGTGCCTTGTAGGCAAGGCCAGCGGCATGCCATCCAGCGCATAGCACCAACCCATGTCTTGCAGCATCAACGCCCAGGCCGCCTGCCTGGGCCATGCAGCACCAAGCCATGCACGACACCATGCCGTGCCCACCAGCAGGCCACACATGGCACCTTACCATGCCCAGCATCAGACGATGCACAACACCATGTCGTGCCCACCAGCAGGCCCATGCATGGCACCCTACCATGCCCACCAACAGACCATGCACAGCACCATGTCGTGCCCCACCAGCCATGAGCCAGACCAATCCAGCCATGGGCCATGAACCACACGGAGTCCATCCATGGGCCAATGAGTGCCATGAGTCACCATGGCCCTTGCAAGACTATCTTATTGCTTTCTTTTATTTTTATTTTATATTTTCCAATGGGCCTTTTGGGAGTTTCCATTTTGTAATCTCTATAAATAGGACCCTTAGTCATTTCATTTACATCTTTTGTTCTTGAGATTACATATTCGGTGCTTATGCACTTGGGCTCTTTGGGTGCAATTCGTGAATTCCTTAAGAGAGAATCACACATTGCAATTCATGAATAGGTTTGATTCATTTTATCAATATATGAGGTTTCCTTTCATCTTTGTGCAATTCGTAATCAAAGTTGATTGGTTTATCTTTGTGTTCATTCAAATTCTTGATGTTCATACTTTTCCATTGTGTTCATATATTTCCTCGCATCTATTCAATCTTCCCATACACCATATTTCAGCCACTATTGTGTTTACCCTATTTACCATATTGGGCTACATACCATAATTACCCTTCTTCCAACCATCCATTGACCTAGCCGAAACCCTACATGCCATATTTGGATTCCTTAAACTTTAGGATTCCTATCTTCTTCCATCCTTATTCACCTTAGCCAAAAGTCTTACTTGCCATATAAGGAATCCTAGACTTTAGGAATCCTTAGGCCCTTCCATAACCTAATATCCCCATCTTGGACTAATTCAATCATCCTTACCATAGTTAGATCCCTTGATTCTAGGAATCCTCCTAAAATCACTCAATCTTCAAGTCAATCCTCTCCATCTTGCCATAGCCGAAACCCATCACTCCAAGATTGCCTCCTACAATTTTGGAAACCCTTCTTCCATCCAAACCCTAGCCTCACCCAACATCCAAACCGTAATTGCATCCCAAGTGGTGCCAACTCTAAGGATCTCTATGCTTTTCGTGCCTCCTTACTTCATTGCTTGAGTTCATAAACTAGATCACCATTTTCAACACCATCATTCAATATTCCATCACTAAACACCAAACCTCCATTTTCCTAGGGACCCATCATTGCCACATGTTATCCAAGGCCAAGCAAGAGGGCTAGCCATTTCGGTCACCACAAGGAGAATCAAGAAGAGAAGAACATAGTGTTTAGGGACTAGACCGAGGTCCCTAACAAAACTACCCGAACGTCAGACGACAAGTGGCATCTTGATGCAGAGATGCGACATCAAGGCCCTGAACTCAGCACGCAAGCCAGTACGGACTTTGTTATTGATGGCAGAATGCAGGTTTCCATGGACATCCGGACACCGTCATCGGGACCATCGAGCCAATCATCCCAACAGCGCCAAAAGGGGGGCCAAGCAAGCAGGTGGATCAAGACATATCCAACTACCTCGATGCGATCAAGCATTCCTATGAGGGTAGTGCTATGAGGGTAGAGTTGAGTCATCAAGGGGAAAGCGTAGCAGAGGATCCGGACCCACCATGGTCAGGTGATGACGGCTGGGATTCGTTTGATCACTTTGTGGCATTGTTACATGCACTTTAGCCTCCATTATTGGACAAAATGTTTTCCCGTGCAATCGACCGCATACTTGATCCGATGGTTCAATGAGGCTTTCTGGCCATGGATGATGTGCATAGGCAAGCGTGGGCCATGCATAGTTGATACTGTGTTGCTTAACCATTATGCTGACATTGTTTAAATTGCTATGTTGAGGTGTTATTTTTCATTTACATTGCTATGTATTTCTCATTTTATCAAAGTTGTTATAGACTTTGATTAGAAATGTGACGCCCCCAATCCCCGCTTGGGATAGAATGTAGACTTAAAGCGTCGGGACATGCAACACTATGTTACATACCCCCGTTCATGACAGTTAATATGCAATGCTAGTATGCAACTAGCAGTATGCAATAATCGCAGTGGAATAAAAGGTTAAGGTGAAAAATATGCCAGAATAACTAAAACATCCCAACTTCATTAGATAATCATTATGTTTGAAATACTAAAGTAGCATAGACTTATATACAAAGTCATATCATTCTCTTAATACGATCTGAAGCATAAAGGACTTGGGCTATGAACATCAAAATTAAATCCAGCTTCTTCTCCAAATCCAACTCCTCCTGAATCATGCGAATTCAGTGCTCCATCAATCTCATCCTGGTCGATTCCTGACACAACTTCTATCATTCCAAGTGGAATGATAGTGGTCCCATAAAAGGGTGAGATTTACTCGAAATCTCAGAAAGTTAAACAACTAATTGACACAAAGATAAATCAATCATGAAAAAATGCTAGATATGCAATGCATGAGATGTGCAAAAATCAGTATGCATATCTCCCATCCAGATTCTCAACATCTTTTTAAAAATATGGAGACACGGGTTTTTACTCAATAAGTAATTTTGTCATCATTTTGAAAAGACATAATTTTTTCATAAAAATTTCATCATAAACTTTCATCATCATAGACTTGCATAATTATTTTAATTAATAACATAACATGTGGTAATATCATAGTTCCCCATATGCACTGTGTGTACCTGCCATTGACCGTAGTATATAAGAAATTATGTTATCTATAGACTCATTCTCAATGCATTGGTAAATATAACATAACATCATAAAATTCATAACGTGTACACTCACCAGTGTTAGGTGTCATAACATCTTGACTTCGCTTCGGCGTTCTTTAAAAAGAACACATTCGAAGCTTGTTGACTGTTCTTTGTCAACCTAGGGTTACCACTCAATTATTAAACACTCCAGAGTGGACAGAGGAGTTCTACCAGGATAATTCCCCATCTCGGCCTTTGGGGTCATGACAAAATGATTTTCATGCTATGTTTAAAAAAATATATATTTTTCATGACATGTGCATATAAATGTAATATGCAAAATGGTGAAAATGTCATATGTTATGTAAGTATCCACTCAATGTGTCATATAACATGATAATTTATGCTCAAAATGATAATTGAATAATAAATGAAATATTTATCAATAATTCATAAGAAATTTATCAAGATGTAAGTTAGAGGCCAACTTACAAACTTCTGGAAAAATTCGTAACTAGCGTTGTAGCTACGTAAATCGTGTGCATACTAAGTTAGAATTAATCCACTTATGGATAGGTTCAAAATCAAAGATTTCAAAAATTGAATATTTACAAAAATATCCCTAGACTTCAAAAATTGTCATTTAGGCCCTAAATTTGCACTAATTGCAAACGAACTCCAAATTTAACCAAATTTCATGGACTTGATATTTTTGGCATTCTACAACCATCTATGCCCTTAGATTTTCAAAATTCAAAGTGGAACTTGTCCAATTAGTCCCAACCCATGGCATGCATCCTAATTAATGCCTATGTGTATTTTCAACTATTGATCCATATGAATGCATGCATTGAGATTTTATTTAATCATTAAAGATCACTAACATCTTTAGGGACATTATGAAGCCTAATCTGTAACACCCCGTATTTTAGTGTATTTTTACTGAAGGATTATTTTTATTTATTCAAAAATTATTCACTTGTTTTAAAATTATTGGATTTTAATTGGATTATTTTTAGGATTTTTAATTGGGAAAAATTAATATTTTATGTACTTTCTTAATATTTATTTATTGTTGTGCATTTAAACTGCTTTTCATATTTAATTAATTACTGTGGGATTTAATTATTTCAATTTGACTTTACCATTACGTTTAAATTATTTTATTTAACTTGTGGTTTTGAAATCGTTTCCGTTGGATCATTTTTGTTACCCAAGTTATGAGGATTGAACCTCATTTCTTTTCCCTCTATTTTTCTTTTCCTTTTCTTTTCTCTTTCTTCTTTTCTTTTTTCTTTTCTTTTTCTTCTCTCCTGGCCATCTCCCGCGCGCGAGCTTTTTCTCTTTCTCTCTCTCGCCGCGCGTTGGTCTCTTCCCCAGCCCGCCGCCGTGCGCCGGCAGTGGTCGACACCGCCCGGCTCCACCGCTTCCCCAGCCACGGGCGACGCCACCCCTCCATTTCCAGCTCCATTTGTGCCGCCGTTAGCCGCCACGAACCCATTGAAGCCGCGGCGTCATTTCGCTCCAGCGCCGCCGTCGCACCACCATTGGCCACCATCTTCCTACCACTTCATCCCCGACCTCTTGGCAACCCTTTGGACCCAACCCCGGCTCTGATCCGTCATCGGTGATGCCCCACCAAGTCCATTTCCGATTTGTACGTTTTTGGCCTTAAAACACCATTTGCGCCGTCATCCACGGCAAACCACCACCACCATTGGCTTCACCGACCTCTCTAGGCCCTACCCTATCATTTTGGGGTCTTCGTTTGTCTCCGTTGAAAAGTGGGTATTTGTGACCCACGGCCACAGTGTATTTTACACTGTGGTGTTGCTCAGACGTCGCCTTTTTCAGCTTCGTGATCCTCCGGAAATTATCATATAGCGCTGTAAGTATTTCTCCAAAGAGTTCTCATGAATTTTATGTATTTTTGCACTAACGCATTTCACTGTATTTTTTTGGCATGCCGGACTGAGTCCGAGGAGTACGGGGGTCGGATGGATTTATGATTGGAGTTGTTTGGGTTGGTTTGATTGGATTGGTTATTGGTTATTGAGGAATGTGGATTTGTGTTGGTACATGTACATATCATTATTTCATGCATGATCATGTTTGTAAAGAAAACTGGGTTTTCGTGTATTGCATTCATGTTCATGTGTTTATGAAAACTGGGTTTTCATGTGAGAATGGAATTTGGGTGCGTGCGTATCACGACCCCAAGCCGAGATGGGGCATTATCTCGGTGGAGCTCCTCTGGTTACTCGGGAGCGGAATAAACTGAGTAACGTCCCCTGGATTGTCGCTGGGCGACAATGGGATCGGACGAGAGATTCGTGCCGACTCCGTGGTCCTTCTGCTGGCGGGGACTAGAGGATGTCTGGCCATGTACGCGCTGGGCGCGGAACTGGGCATCGCTCGTTGCGTAGTGGGTGCTCGGCCATGTACGCGCTGGGCGCGGAACTGGGCATCGCTACGAAGCCAGGACGTGCGGATGGTCCCTAGGGGAGGCCATGGTGCATAGGGTATTGACGGATTAAATGGACTATTTTCTGGGAAAATAGTGTGAGTTGGATTTTGTGTAAATCATTTTCTGGGAAAATGTTTTACGGATTATTTTTGGGCCAAATGGGATTTTGGCGTGTGTTGGAAAATTATCATTTTCGGGGAAAATGATGTTTTGAGGAAAATGCATATTTCATCATATGCATGCATGTTAGTTGTATTAAATGCATTTTATTCCTGAGATTATTTTTGGGTTATACTTACCTGCGGTACCATTCTGTGGTAACGCAGATTTTGATGCAGATGTGGAGGAGGAGGGTGAGCCTGAGGAGACGGCTCCGCCCGAGGAGTGATCTGGGATCACTGTTTATTGTTATCTTATTTTACCCTTTTGTATTTTTGGGACATGTGTTAACTTTATTTTGGGATGACTGTATTTTTTGTAAACCCTTTTACTGATGTTTACTTGTATTTAAATTCTGGTACTTAGTTGACTAATCCGCTGCGTTGTTTTTGTACACTGTCGCTTGTACACACACTTGGGCACGTTTCGTTGGGATGTGTGACCGTGTTGTCATCATCCTGGCGTCTCGATTCCCGTGTTTCCTTACATGGGGGTCGGGGGCGCCACAGGTGGTATCAGAGCAGTTCGGCTCTGGGTAAAACCACATGTCCCATAGGTGCAGTACCAGAAAGTTTTAAAAGTTGTGATTTGAAAATTATTTAATTTAAAGTTTGTGGTTTTTATTGGTTTTATTTAGTTATTGTATATTACTTGTTGTTTATTTATTTTATTGATTTATTTATGTTATGTTATTTTATTGTTTTAATCATTTTATTGTGAGCTACTTCATTGATTTTATGCATTTTATCGTATGCTATTTTATGTATGAAATTTTATTTGATATGATTTGATTTTGTTTTGTTTTGTTTTGTTTGGAATTGAAATGCGGGTTAAGGGTTGTGCTATGATAGGAAGATGGTACGACTGAGAAGGCCATTGTTAGGCTTGGACATTTGGTGTAGTAGGCCTGAACTCTTGGTGATTGGTTTGTTTTAATATCGAGGTTCGAACATCATGGTCAGGGTGAACTTTTTGGAGTAGGAACTCAAGTTGCTGTTAAGGAGGGGAATAATTTTAAATTGCTTAGGATAATTAAGGTCTTAGGTTCCGTAGAATTTATGTAATGAGTTTTTGGGGTAGGAGGTTGTAAGTTCAAATTTCAAGGTTAGATTTATGATAAGTTCATCTGAGGTTTGAGGCTTCATAGCTTTTAGGAAATAAGTTATGAGATTTAAGGTGGTAAGTTCAACAAGCAATTAAAGGATTACTTAGATTAGAAGTTTTCGATCTTGCCGACCTTGATAAGCAATTTGATAACATTTGGAGTTTTAGAATTTACAAGTTTTATAGGGTGAATGTTTTAGATTTGAGGTCATCGATTTTAAGGATTTCGGAAAATGATTTTATTTTGTTTAAGGTTTTAGAATTACAAAGTTGAAGGACTGAATTAAAATAGGATTGATGAGAGTTGAGTTACTGATATGAGAATTTTTTTTCAAGAAAGAATTTCTTTGGAGACTGAAGGTGATTATCTAGTTCGTGTATTTTCTGAGGATTGAGAATGTTGATCTAATTCGAAAGATTATTGCTTTTAGCTCGATGTTTCAGTGATAGGTTGAGGATTTAATCCGTATCAATTTTAAGGATAATAGATGGTGCAGATTTAGGAAATGATTCTTGTTGATTTCGAGGATATAGGTCTAGTGATGGAAATGGTAATGATGATCATCTGCACGTTTGGAGGATTATTGGTTTTGGCTAAGGGTGCGTGACATTGATGTATAGTAGTGGTGAGTGGTTATGGATTTCGGAGAGTATAAGTCCTAGTCTCATTTTGGTTTGGAGGAAGAGACTTTGGTAGGTGTTGAAGAGGAGTCGACAATAGTGGTAATTTAAGAGACCTTGGCTTGGAGTTTTTGGTGAGTTGATCGAAGTGTGCAGTTGAAGTGGGTTACTCAATGAAGCATGGTTGGGAATAGTTATTGTGATTATCTTCAGGAATTAATTGTGACTTGAGGTCATCTAGGAATTTAAATTTTTGAGGTTATACTTTCTTTTGGGAATTGAGCATCCAGTTGGTTGAATTAAGGACATTGTTATTTAACCGGAAGAGAGATTGTTGGGACATCATGTATGGTGTATGATAAGATCTTCGAAGTTGAACCTTAGGTATCAACAGTGGATAAGATGATCAAGTATGCGGTTAATAAAGCATTAGGATCCTTGGGTGCTTTGCAATAACTTTTGGTGGATTGAAGATTTGAGCAGTATGGTTTGCCTTGAGGTTTAATAGTGATGTACTATTGAAGGAACTAGTTGTGTTAATGCTAGCTTGTAGGAGTAGAGATAAGTGGGTGAGTTACCAAGAAGGTTTTGATAATGTTTTGGTGTAGTCTATGGTGGTTCGTAGTGAGTTTAGTCACCGCTAGATTAGATGTTGTTCAGAATGTAAGTGATGAGCTTTTGGGTTTAGATTGTCAGGTAGAAGTTTATAGGCGCTCTTATTGGTTGGTTGGGTTGGAAATCGAGCCTTTTAAGGTATGTTCCTTATCGTAGATGAGGTGGATGTATTTTGGATTGAGATTGCTTATTTTCAATTTGGGAAGCTGAGGTTGTTTGAGTTTGGGTTTCTGTCAATGATCATGGATGTATTTTATGGTATTGATTTTGATTAAGGTTGCGAGAGTTAATTGAGGAATTTGAGTTATAATTCGTGGTTTTTGGAAAGGGAGTATTTTTCTACCAAGATGTGATAAGAGTTTTTGGTCAATAGGAATGGAGCCACCTTGTACTCGATGGTGTTAGTTTCATGAGAACATAAGTTTTATGCATGTGGCGAATATCAGAGTGCGCAGCAGAAGCGTGGTATTTTTGGTTGTAGTCAGGAGTTCAGATTGTGCTGATTTTGGAGAATTAGTGATGACTTGAATTTTGACAAGATACTTGTAATTGGAGATTAATCATTTAGTTGTGCAATTTGTTATTGATGGTTAACTTTGGAAGTGGCTATTAGGTTACCAAAAGTAGAATTCAATGGAGGTTTAGAAGTTGTAGCATAGGAGTTGATTGAGGTTGGCACATAGTATTGTAAGGGCTATTGATCATTGGAATTTTCTAGATGTGGTATTAAGGTTCTCGAGGAAATGAGATTTTGGATAGTATAGTCACCCTGGGAATACTGGTTGTGATGTGCCACTGGGAGACTAATACGAGTATGTTGGATATCACTTTGTTTATTGAGAAATGTGACACGTGTCGTCGAGTGAAGGCTGAGCATCAAAGACCTGCTGGTAGACTTCAACCTCTCCCTATTCCAAAGTGGAAGTGGGATGATATTTCTGTGGATGTTGTAGTGGGTTTGCCGAGGAACCGTAGTGGAAAGAATTCAATTTGGGTGATTGTTGATCGGTTGACCAAGAGTGTCAATTTCTTGCCTGTTAATAATACTGACTCTTTGGGTAAGTTGACTCGGTTATATGTCAAGGAGATAGTGCGTTTGCATGGAGTACCCAAGAGTATCGTGTCAGATCGGGACCCGCGGTTTACGTCCCATTTTTGGAAGAGCTTGCAGGCGGCTTTAGGCACTAAGTTGAAGTTTAGTAGTGCATATCACCCTCAAACAGACGGTCAATCAGAGCGTACTATTCAGACTCTGGAGGATATGTTGCGGTCTTGTGTCATGGAATTTCAAGGAAGTTGGGAGAATCATCTGCCGCTTATTGAATTCTCTTATAATAACAGTTTTCATTCTTCCATTCAGATGGCCCCGTATGAAGCTTTGTATGGAAGGAAGTGTAGATCACCCTTGTGTTGGGATGAAGTCGGCGAGAGTAAAGTAATTGGGCCTGAGATAATTCAAGAAATGAAGGACCAAGTTCAGTTTATAAGGACTAAAATGGCAGAAGCGCAAAGTCGCCAGAAGAGTTACGCAGATACAAGAAGAAGAGACTTATCCTTTGAAGAAGGTGATTGGGTTTATCTTAAAGTCTCTCCTATGAAAGGCGTTAAGCGCTTTGGTAAGAAAGGAAAGCTTAGTCCAAGATATGTTGGCCCTTTTCAGATCGTAGAGAAAGTTGGGCTTGTTGCTTATAGAGTTGCCTTGCCGGATTATTTTGGGGATGTTCATGTTGTGTTTCATGTGTCTTCGTTGAAGAAGAGTTTTGGACAGCAAGAACCACGTTTTGTTGACCCTGAACGCATTCAACTTCAGCCTAACCTTACTTATGAAGTTGTCCCGACGCAGATTATAGATTGGAAAGAGCAAAGATTAAGGTCCTAGACAATACCTATGGTGAAAGTGTCATGGGGTGATCCGTTGGCTCAAGATTTCTCTTGGGAAAGAGAAGCCGACATGTGAGAGCATTATCCTTACTTGTTTGTTTGATTTTGACGGTATGTTCTAAGTATGCTCTCGGTTGAATCTTGTTCCTGTCTTAGTTTAATGTTTGACCTTGCTAATTTCGAGGACGAAATTTTTTTTTTTAAGGGGGGGAGGATGTAACACCCCGTATTTTAGTGTATTTTTACTGAAGGATTATTTTTATTTATTCAAAAATTATTCTCTTGTTTTAAAATTATTGGATTTTAATTGGATTATTTTTAGGATTTTTAATTGGGAAAAATTAATATTTTATGTGCTTTCTTAATATTTATTTATTGTTGTGCATTTAAACTGCTTTTCATATTTAATTAATTACTGTGGGATTTAATTATTTCAATTTGACTTTACCATTACGTTTAAATTATTTTATTTAACTTGTGGTTTTGAAATCGTTTCCGTTGGATCATTTTTGTTACCCAAGTTATGAGGATTGGACCTCATTTCTTTTCCCTCTATTTTTCTTTTCCTTTTCTTTTCCCTTTCTTCTTTTCTTTTTTCTTTTCTTTTTCTTCTCTCCTGGCCATCTCCCGCGCGCGAGCTTTTTCTCTTTCTCTCTCTCGCCGTGCGTTGGTCTCTTCCCCAGCCCGCCGCCGTGCGCCGGCGGTGGTCGACACCGCCCGGCTCCACTGCTTCCCCAGCCACCGGCGACGCCACCCCTCCATTTCCAGCTCCATTGAAGCCGCGGCGTCATTTCGCTCCAGCGCCGCCGTCGCACCACCATTGGCCACCATCTTCCTACCACTTCATCCCCGACCTCTTGGCAACCCTTTGGACCCAACCCCGGCTCCGATCCGTCACCGGTGAAGCCTCACCAAGTCCATCTCCGATTTCGGCATTTTTTGGCCTAAAACCACCCTTTGCGCCGTCATCCACGGCAAACCACCACCACCATTGGCTTCACCGACCTCTCTAGGCCCTACCCTATCATTTTGGGGTCTTCGTTTGTCTCCGTTGAAAAGTGGGTATTTGTGACCCACGGCCACAGTGTATTTTACACTGTGGTGTTGCTCAGACGTCGCCTTTTTCAGCTTCGTGATCCTCCGGAAATTATCATATAGCGCTGTAAGTATTTCTCCAAAGTATTCTCATGAATTTTATGTATTTTTGCACTAACGCATTTCACTGTTTTTTTTGGCATGCCGGACTGAGTCCGAGGAGTACGGGGGTCGGATGGATTTATGATTGGAGTTGTTTGGGTTGGTTTGATTGGATTGGTTATTGGTTATTGAGGAATGTGGATTTGTGTTGGTACATGTGCATATCATTATTTCATGCATGATCATGTTTGTAAAGGAAAACTGGGTTTTCGTGTATTGCATTCATGTTCATGTGTTTATGAAAACTGGGTTTTCATGTGAGAATGGAATTTGGGTGCGTGCGTATCACGACCCCAAGCCGAGATGGGGCATTATCTCGGTGGAGCTCCTCTGGTTACTCGGGAGCGGAATAAACTGAGTAACGTCCCCTGGATTGTCGCTGGGCGACAATGGGATCGGACGAGAGATTCGTGCCGACTCCGTGGTCCTTCTGCTGGCGGGGACTAGAGGATGTCTGGCCATGTACGCGCTGGGCGCGGAACTGGGCATCGCTCGTTGCGTAGTGGTTGCTCGGCCATGTACGCGCTGGGCGCGGAACTGGGCATCGCTACGAAGCCAGGACGTGCGGATGGTCCCTAGGGGAGGCCATGGTGCATAGGGTATTGACGGATTAAATGGACTATTTTCTGGGAAAATAGTGTGAGTTGGATTTTGTGTAAATCATTTTCTGGGAAAATGTTTTACGGATTATTTTTGGGCCAAATGGGATTTTTGGCGTGTGTTGGAAAATTATCATTTTCGGGGAAAATGATGTTTTGAGGAAAAAATGCATATTTCATCATATGCATGCATGTTAGTTGTATTAAATGCATTTTATTCCTGAGATTATTTTTGGGTTATACTTACCTGCGGTACCATTCTGTGGTAACGCAGATTTTGATGCAGATGAGGAGGAGGAGGGCGAGCCTGAGGAGACGGCTCCGCCCGAGGAGTGATCTGGGATCACTGTTTATTGTTATTTTATTTTACCCTTCTGTATTTTCGGGACATGTGTTAACTTTATTTTGGGATGACTGTATATTTTGTAAACCCTTTTACTGATATTTACTTGTATTTAAATTCTGGTACTTAGTTGACTAATCCGCTGCGTTGTTTTTGTACACTGTCGCTTGTACACACACTTGGGCACGTTTCGTTGGGATGTGTGACCGTGTTGTCATCATCCTGGCGTCTCGATTCCCGTGTTTCCTTACATGGGGGTCGGGGGCGCCACATAGTCGGTAATGGAGATGAAGCCGTGTGTAAGAAGGTCGAAGAGGAGAAGGGGGCTCCAACGGAGGACTGTCGAAGGCGCCGAGATGTGGGTGGGGGCAAACGGCGCCCCCAGCAGCGGCGATATAGAGAATTCCGAGACAAAGAGGTGAGGCTAGATTTGGGGAAAAGGCAAGAGATCGGCGAAGGGGCTGGGGGAAAAGGAGGGGTTGGCTGTCGAGGTGAGGTGGGGGTGACGTGGTGGGGTCGTCGGTGACGGCTGTGCGTGGCGGAGGCTTGAAGGAGAAGAATGTGGGAAGAGGGGGGCAGGGGGGCGGGGAGAGTTCGGCGAGGGCAACAAATGAGGGAAAAACCTAACCCGCTGGATTTAAATTTTATGTGCTTTTTCCGGCGATTTTTATTCACCGCTAATAAGTAGTACTTGCAGCATATTTTGTTACGGCGACAATTTTCGCCGCAAAATCCATTAATTACAGCGATTTTTTCATGTTGCCGGAAAATTAACACGCTACAGTGCAAAATTATTTTTTGCGGCGAAAAAAGTCACCGCTAAAGATGGAAAAGTCGCTGCAAAAAGTTAAACCAAAATTATTTTCCTCCATTTCCCAACTTCACAGAGGAAATTGAGCGGTGACTTGAAAATCGCCGGAAATAGAGTCTATTTACAGCGATTTTTTTTGCGACAATTTTAAAATCACTGGAAAAGGCCTGATTTCTTGTAGTGTGATTATATTGTGTTTATGTGATAATTTATTTTTTGATAGGAAATCTAAAGAAAGCATAATTAAATGATAGGAAATAATAAGATACTAAAATTAAAAAAGATGATTTTATGTATAATATATACGAGATTAAACAAATACAAATACATAACTAAAATGATATTAAACAATGCACATAAGTAATTAATAATATATACTAAGTTTAAAGCAAATAACTAATCTTTATGATTAAAACAATACTAAGTTTGAATAAATAACTAGTTAATTTCAAATAACTTAAAATTATTCAAAAATTATATCTAACAAATAACTAATAACTTTAACTAATTAACTAAGTTTGAGACAAATAACTAATTAATTTCAAATAACTTTAAAATTATTCAAATAATTATATCTAACAAATAACTAATAACTTTAATTTCAAATAATTCATATAATTCACATACTATACTTAGGACAAAGCATACTAAACTTCTTTCGAAACCTCAAAAAAGGACCAACAATAGATTCTTTACTAAGGCTTCAAAAGAAGTTTAGTATGAATATACATTTCTTATATGTTATAGTTTGTGTTATAACTTATGTATGTGACATTGCATGAATAACCTTAGACCCGTCTGGGAATTAGTGTGCATTCAAGAGTTCACTAATTCCTCAATTGTCTAGTGTTGACAGTTTGAGATTATATTATTTATATTGTATATTTTCGTTACTTTTTCTTTACACATTTAGGATGGAAATTTCGGTGTCTTCTTCATTTGTTCTTCGAGTATATTGTTCGTAAGGTGACAATCTCTCTTTGCGACCATGTATACTTGGAGAACTATGGGGTGGTGTTGCCGAAATTTCTATTGAGGTGGAGAATAGAAGAGTGACAAAACTTGTGCAATATGGGTGATATAATCTCGAATGAGATAGGACCAACCACCTTTATTAAAAGAACATGGAAAATTGAAATATTGAATTGGAACATGTGATGCATATGAAATTAGTTGTCATTATACTAATCCATAGGTTTTTTTAGAAATGAACAAAAATTAGATGCGTCTTGGCGATAGACTTCGAAAAGACTACGTTTTGTATGCATGTGGAGTTAAAAACTTTATTGATTTTGCTTGGGCCTTTACTGTGCGCTATAGGATTGGATGAAGTAGAAAGTCATATATTTATGAATGGTATGGATTTGGGATATACTCAATGGGTATTGATTGGAGAACCATATGAACATTCTGGCACTATTATGTTCGGTGATGGCAGTGAAATGAGGCACATGAATGATGATAATGAGAGGGATGAGATAAAGGAGAATGAGGAAAAACAGACTTGTCATGTATGATGCAGTCTTGTTATGGCGTGTCGTACAGAAGTTTGTTCCTTGGAATATTTATGATGCAGGATTTGTAGTGGATCACAATTATAGTAGAGATGAAAATGACATTCTAATTATAGAGGCCAACCAGGAAGATGGATAGGGTATTAATTTATTTGTTGACCTTGATGCACTCGAATTAATCCCCTAATGTAGAGATGACGTCCCACCAGTACATCTCAACCCATTCGTATTAAATGATCATTCAATTGAAGAGTTTGATAAATCAGAAGAAGAAGTCGATGAAGAAGACAAAGAAGAAAATGACGATGTGGAAGGAGATTACGAAGATGTTATCGAATAAGATTATGAAAAAAGCATGAAAAATACATCTGGAGATGAAGCATAAAAGTATTAAATGTTTTATTTACATAGGTGACGGTTGCTTACATTTTTCATAATTTCTTCTAATTTAGTTCATTGAAAATATTATTGATTTTCAAGGATGCCACCAAAACGACAGAGAAGAAATGTGCCTCCTCTGCCAATTCCCAAACTAGTTGAGGACTCCTCAACTAAGGACTTCGCTCATGATCAAGTTAATACACAAGAGGCAGACAGCCAGTCCACACCTACCAGTAAGAAAAATCTTGTTGATAATTAAGTGTATTTGAATACTTGGGGAGAAGGGTTTTAATAATTTTAAATATATTAGTTGATGCCTTGTCACGTCGCGGTCGTGGCTTAACACGTGGCCTGGCTCGGGAAAAAAATAGAAGGCACGGGAAAATCAAGGTCAAGTTCCCTAATAACTTCACTCGGGGTGTGGAAAATTGTGCTACACTGCTTTCCTCCTATGTCGGAACACTAGTCCAAGCTTATGCGTCATTTTATGTGTGGTCGTAGCGATATGTTCCTAACGAGATTAGGGATCACATTCGGAGTCATGTACTGGTGAGTTTATATACCATAGTTTTTTTAGAGATCTTTTAATTTCATATTTTTTATGCATTTCACTTTTTAGGATGAATTCGACTTAAATTTTGGTCGTAGCGCGCAAGTGTGACCTTTGAATGAGTTGAAGGTTACATTATTTTGGCTTCACAAGGTACAATGTCATGACCACTCCAAGAAATTTGAGACATTCGAAGAGACTGCTCAGTTCCCTTTTCAGGATATGAAGTTGGACGATTAGAGGAAGTGTGGTGATCTTTTCACAAGCCCAGATTATCAGGTGTAAAGCCCCGGTCCTAGATGACGTCAGAGAGTTACTACCTGTCACCTAAATCCTTTTTCACAATACAAATAAATTTTCCAAAGACTCCATAAACATCCTCATCCATTTTCAAAAACTCCATAACCATAAATACGACAACTCAAGGCTTAATATAATTGTCCGCATCCCAATAAATCGATCAATCTACAAAATAATAACCTTTCAATAATCTCAGTACTTACTCCCTACAGGTTTTCAATCTACCTGTTTTCTATTCTCGATCCTTAGTCTAAGCATTCACTACATCTGAAAAATATTGTGGAGATAAGTTGAGTTATCAACAACTCAGTAAGTAGAGAATATATGCTAGTATATAAACATGAGCACTTTCACAAAGTTCAGAATACATAAACAAAACATTTCAGCTTCAATATGTAAATTTCAAAAAATACATATTATCTAAAAATTAGAGTGACACTTCAAACTGTTCATATTCAAAAACCAACTTTTCATATTCAAAGACCCCTTTGGCTCAACATGACTGAACATATTTATCTTATCATATCATATTAGAACAAAGACCATGTTTAACCCCCTGTGATAGGATTGTGCATTCTGCGAAAAGCCAAACAGAACATAAATCACCATGTTACCAAAGTGAATCCACACAGAATAGAGACCACTAACCATGTTTAACCCCCTGTGGTAATGTTGTGCATTCTGCGGAAAGCCAAACAGAACATAAATCACCGTGTTACCAAAACGATTCCACTCAGAATAGAGACCACTATTATATGTCGTGGTAGGGCCAGAGGTCACTATTATATCCCCTGACAGAGCTAGATGCCACTATTATATCCCGTGACAGGGCCAGAGGTCACTATTGTATCCTGTGACAGGGCCAGAGGTCAATATTGTATCCCATAAGAGGGCCCGAGATCAGAGCAAAATAGATTCAGAATCACTATATCAGAACAAGAATCAAAGTCAGAACAGAATCAGAAAGTCATGCTAAAGGTTTTTTCAAATACCACATCATATCAAAACAGAGTATTAAAATCGATTTAGATAATTTCACATTTTCCAAAATAGATTCAGAACATCTTCACGTCAAAAGCAAGAATTATCAAATTTCATTTTCACTCCTTTTTCTCAATTCAGTAACAGAATGTCAAAAATATGCTCATGTCTACACCAGTCATGTCAAAAGATACTTTATTCTTATATAGAAATTCATGAGTAATACAAAACAAATAACTAGAGTCGTTTCAATTTCTTTCCAAAACAAAACATGCATTTTTCCAAAAATCAACCTCAGTCCATTTTATTTTTATACAAAGTCTAGCGTAGGAACCCTGCTTACCTGGACTTCTTAGCTTTCCATAAAGTTTCCTCAACAATGATGAACAAATATAAATCATCACCAAGAGCTATGTGTAGCGGTGGCCTAGGTGGATGTTTAGGGCGACACAGCTGGCAGTGGCGGCAGGTCACGTGAGCTAGGGGCTCACTGGTGGCTATGTTGAGGTTTGCGGTTTGGCCATCGGGGATAGCACAACCCTACCATGGGGTTAAATATGGCATATGATATGATATGGTGCCATGATATGATACGATACGATATGATATGATTAGATGAAGATGTTCAGTTATGTTATGCCAAAGTGTTTTTGAATATGACCAAAGGGTTTTGAATATGAGTAGTTGGTTTTTATTATGTAAAGATTGAAAAGTCACTCTGATTTTCTGATAATACATTTTGAGATGTGCATATGAAAATGAAATGTTTTGTTTCTGCATACCGAATTTTCTAAAAAGGCTCACATTTACATATTAGTAAATGTTCTCTGCTTACTGAGTTGTTGACAACTCACCCATTTTCTCCAAACATTTTTTAGATGATGTGGATGGTTCAGCTGAGGACCAGGAATAGAAATTTTGAGCAAGGCTAAGCTAAGGATAGGTTGTTGGGTACCTTAGGGTACTATTGTTAACAAAAAGATTTCTAATGTCTTCTAGATACGTTTATGTGTCTTTTTTTTTTGTTTAGGAAGACTTAGTGATTTATCAGTCATTTATGTTGAGCCTATTGGGAGATTTAGGCCCATTTGGTTTATGTTATTAATATAGTGATGACTTTGTGGATATTATTATGTGTCTATTTGGAAAATATGAGATTGATTATTGTTTTCGAAATCTTTGGGGATTTTAGATGTGTTGAGAGACAGGTTTATAATTGACAGGTACTAATTCTCAGACCAATCCAGGACTGGGGCATTACAGTTCAAAATGACTAAACAAAAAATTTCAGTTTCAATAAGCAAATTTCAAAACATACATATTATCAAAAAAATTAGGGCGACAATTCAAACTGTTCATATTAGAAAACCAACTTTTCATATTCAAAGACCCCTTTGGCACATCCTGACTGAACATCTTCATCTTTTCATATCATATCAAAACATCATATCAGAACTGAGACCACGTTTAACCCTCGTGGTAGGGTTGTGCCTTTTGCAGAAAGCTAAGCAGAACATAAATAACCATGTTACCAAAACAATTGCACTCAGAGCAAACACCACCATTACGTCCCGTGGTAGGGCCAGAGGTCACTATTATATCCAGTGAAAAGGACATAAGTCACTATTATATCCGATGACAAGGGCAGAGGTCATTATTGTATCCCTTGATAGGGCAAGAGATCAGAGCCAAACATAATTAGAACCAGAATCAAAGTCAGAACAGAATCAGAAAGTCATGCCAATGGTTTTTTTTTTTTTTTTTTTCCAGATACATCATATCAAAATAGAGTACAAAAATAAATTTAGATGATTTCACATTTTCAAAACAGATTCAGAACATATTCACGTCACATGCAAAAATTATCAAGTTTCATATTCGCTTCTTTTTCTTAGTTCAGTAACAAAATGCCAAAAATAAGCTCATGTCTATACTAGTCATGCTAGAAGATACTTTATTCTTATATAGAATTTCATGAGTTATACAAAACAAATAACTGAAGTCATTTCAATTTCTTTTCATAACAAAACATGCATATTTTCCAAAAATCAACCTCAGTCCATTTTATTTTTATGCAAAGTCTAGCATAGAAATCCCGCTTACCTGGACTTCTTAACTTTTCATAAATTTTCCTCAACAATGCCTGTAACACTCGGACCGAGTCAAGCTCATTTTATTTTTATTTATATTTATAACTATGTTTATATTTTTTTCACGCATCAATGTTTTCTCTCTCCTGCAAGTTTATTTATTTATTTCTATTTCTGTCTTTATTTTTTTTTAAATCCCGTAGGGTTTCCTCTAATCCACTCCATGCACACACGTCTATTTTCAACACTCTCCACATGCACGTCTCTCTTGTATCTTTAGAGGGAGATCATCATCACGAGTCACCCTCTGCGCGAAGAAGCCTCACGCTGTTGCCTTGCCACTCGAAGTCGTAGCCGCAACTCCTACTTGCAAATAGCGCATCGCCCTCCAACCCATATGCTCAACCAACCCATTGTGCGCCACCATCCTCTTCACGAAGTCAACCCGTTGAGCCTCTATTTTATCTCCCAAAAACAGAGCATCTTTGGAGGGCACCGTGAACCACAGCCACCACCCCACCTTCGTTCATAGCCACTGATCTGCACCTCTCTGCCTCAACCATGGCTCTCTCTCTTCTCACGGTGAGCCTTCGTCGAACGCCTCCTTCCTGTCTCACGGTCTATTTCTGTTTCTTTCCGCAAGCGGTGGTCCTCGCTCTCTCACTCTCCATTTTTCTCTTTCTCTCGTGCTTAGCCCAGCTTGACAGCAGCTCCGCCGCACTCTTGCTCTCTGTCGCGCCACCATAGCCGCTCCAGCCAGTCCCGTCGTGCCTTACCCCTCCACGAGTGCCTTGGTTTCCCTTGAGTAAGCTTCTGCCGCCGCATGCTTGTGTTATTCCGTGTGTTTATTTGTACGGTCTTGTTCTTATAAGTTTTTATAAGTGCATAATATATATTATATATATGTAAAGTGTTAACTTGTTAGATGAGTACTATTACCAATTTACCTTAGCGTAAATTCCAGTTATATGTTTCGGATGATAGGGCTTTTTTTGGGTTATGTATTTTAAGTGGGTTTTATTTTTAAGTCTCATAAAATATTATTTTGTGTAGATAATAGTTTAATAATATTATTAGCTAAAGAAAGTAAACCTATTTTTTTTAAGAGAGGAATTTTTCGTGGTGTATTTTATAAGATTTTTAAAGTAATCTAAGTATTCTATTAATTTATAAAACGTTGTCTGTACTTTAGATATTTTAAATATTACTTTTTATTGAGTTCCGTAATTGTCTTAACTCTTGTCCGATTAAATATCTTTTCTGTACGAATTCGATTAAATGGATATTGATGATTTTAGAAAATGATGGTATTTTGGGAATTATGAGAATTTTAGGTTTTGAGGAATTAAATAGGTTATTTTAGAAGCTTAGGATAAAACCATCGAAATAAGTGGTTGATTGGAAATTTACGAGAATTACTTGATTATTTTATAGGTGACAATTAATATTTGTTCAACATTTTTGAGGAATTCTGAAAAAGCTAAGAAGTTCAGGTAAGCGGGGTTCTTATGCTAGACTTTGCATTAAAATAAAATGAGCTGAGGTTATTTTTGGAAAATATACATATTTGATATTGAAAAGAAATTTGAACTGCCTCAGTTATTTGTTCTGCATTACTCATGAGATTTTGTTTAAGAAGAAATTATTTTCTGTCCTGACTAGTGTAGACATGAGCTTATTTTTGACATTTTGTTTCAGAACTTTGAAAAAGAGAGTGAATATGAAATTTTGTGCATAAATGTTGTGTAATAATTTTGTTCTGTTCTGAAGATTTTATGTACTCCGATATAATTTTTGAAAAGCTCTGGCATAACATTCTGTTTTTGTTTCTGTTCCGTTCTAACCTCACCACGGGTGTAAAACTGTGGCCTCTGTTCTGGTTGATACCAACTTTTTTATTTCTGGTGCACCCACTTTGGAAACAAAGTGGTTTTCTGCATGGTCTTTCCCATGTGCACACTCGAGGCTCTGAGAATGAATAAAGGGAAGATTCACATTCTGTTTCTACTCTGTTAGCTATTGGGATTTGCACAACCCTACCACGGAGGTTAAACATGGTTTTTGTTCTGATATGATAAAACAAGATGTGGTGTTTCAGTTTATGCTATGCCAAAGGGATTTTAATTATGAATATTTTTTGAACTTTCGCTCTGATATTTTGATAACATGTTCAAACGCTGCATTTTGAAAACATTATTCTGATTTTGCATTCTAAAAGAAAATATTTTTGTTCTGCATTTTGAACTCTGTAAATGCTCATATTTACACACTAGTATATGTCCTTTGCTTACTGAGTTGTTGATAACTCACCCCTTATCTCCATATATTTTTCAGATAATTTTGATGGTTCAGCTGGAGAACAAGAGTAGAAAGTTTTAGCAGGTGTGATGCTCAGAGTGGAATAAGTGCCCGAGGGTACAAGTGCTTATTTGAGAGTCGTAGTTAGTAAACTAAATTTATGTTTCGGATATTTTGATTTGATGAGTTAAGGATAATTTCGAGTTTTAGAGAATTTTTAATTTATGTTATTGAGATTTTCTTTATTGTCCCCATGGAGGAACTTAGATATTTGGATTGATTAAATTGATTAATATTTTGTTGGATTTTTCAGATTTTATAGTTGTACTATTTAAGTTGATTTGAGGTATTAAGAGTTAACTCTCCGGACCTTTGGAAACGGGGCATTACAATGCCGAAAAAATATAAATCGTCACTGAGAGCTATTTGTAATGGTGGCCTAGGTGGATGTCTATGGCAGCGCGGCTCGGAGCGACAGTAGGTCACATGAGGGAGGCAGTGTAGGGCTCACTAGTGGCTGAGCTGAAGTCTATGGTGGAGCACGACGGTAGTGCACCATGAGGAAGAGAGAGAATCACGTAGAAAGAGGGGAGAGTTGCGTTATCGAGTGGGGAGGAGATATCATGTGATGGTGGCTCATGACGGCACCAGGTTCGACATGGTTTTCTGGGTGGTGCATCAGGAGTATCACGGTGGCTGTGTGGTGGTTGAATGGAGGAGGTTGGCTGCATGGTGGTCGATTGGAGTATCACGCCCATGCTTGTTGCTATGTTTTGAGTATGGAAAACAGGGGCGGTTTTCTTTGGGTGTTAACCGAAAGGCATGCGGCTCATAGTGGTGTTAACCGTGGTGGTTAGTGGTTTGTAGGGGATCTCATGGTGACAGTGTGGCGGTGTAGGGCAGAGGTTTAGGCTGAGGGGCTGTGGTTTCTGTCTTCAGAGGTGGTCTTGGCATGATGGTTTCCATTCAAAGTTGTTGTGCTGCAAGATGGGGGTGGCATTGCCGTTTATGGTAGGGATCAAGGTTGTAGCAGTTTCTTGAGGGGTTGGGTGGTGGGGGTACTTGTTTCCCACCATCGTGCATGGCTATGACGTGAAGGTGTTGGGAGGGTGGCTGTGTGCATGGCTCAAGGAGTTTCCATGGAAGAGAAACTGCCACAATGAACGTGGAGGTTGCTTCCATTGCTAGTCTTGATGGGGTTGGGTTGTACAGTGACAGCAACGGTGACTGCATGGAGGTTGTTGAGGGTGGCGGCTTCATTGTGGGGGAGTTACCTTGCAGGCAACAGTTTTAATCTTGAGAGGTTGCTGCTCTGTACAATGGAGGATGAGGGAAGGAGACAGTAGCACTATTCTTGGGTTTTCTTCACGCACGAAGGATTAGGTAAGTATATATAGGCGAACGAAAAACCAAAAACAAACCCTGAAGGGATGAGGGAAGGAGAGATGTACGTGCATGGGGATGGGAGTCATGCAAGATTGGGGGAGGGGGGGTTAAAGAAAACTAACTGAACGTTGGTTGGTTCTCACGGGTTGGGTTTTGGGGTGATCGGGTAGGGCCCATTTTGAATTTTTAGGCTCACATTTTGGGTGGCATAAGAAATTAAATAAGTGGGCTTTTTCCTGAGATTTGGTCCTTGACTCAACTCTAAAAATAATCCAACTTGGCCAAAATTTTCTCAACCCATAAGAAGATTTTTACCCTAATTATCAAATCCAATGAAATAAAATCATATTCTACCAAAATAAAAATAGTAGACCTATAGTTTATTCCAAAAAATTTACTCGCAATTTCAAATGGACTTTTCGTACCTATAAACTCCAAAATAAAGAAAACGGCTTGGTGCTAGGCCCGGGTGTTACATCTAGATCGTGATGGTTTTGTTGGTCACAATAGATCAAATAATTTGTAATAGTGGTTCATGGTTGCTTGTGTGTGTGTGTGTGTGTGTGTGTTATATAGGGCCGGGGGAGGTTGATTGAAGAAATTCGAGATATGCCAAAAAAAAAGCTCTCCTTCGAGATATGCCAAAACAAAAGCTCGGGAATGATAGGCAAAAGAAAAGCCAAAAAAAGAAAAAGAAAAAAAGATGCCTCTCCTTCGAGTTGTACTGAACGTGAGGTTCCAGAAAGGGATTAAGGGATACCAACGACCAAAATGTAGCTAGGAAACGTCGAAGCTGGCTTTATTCAAGGAACTTGTTGGCTTTAAATAGCCTTACAACATATATAGGTACGGAAATGATAAAGATAATAGCTAGCTTCTGAGTGATCAAGACGAGATCAGTGTTATGAGCTCTAGCTACCGAACGTGTTGAGCCTATAAAAACAAAGTTGAGAATAATTTTCTAAATGCTTTATTGATAGACCTTTCTTACAATTTTATTGACGCTAGCATCCTACGTAAATTAAATGTTGAATGATACACTTCCAAAACAGGGCATACGAAAATTAAATGCGGATTGATATATTTCCTAAACAGTGCAACCTAAACCAATTATTTATTCTATAGCCATAAACGCGCTGGAAGCTCCTTCCTTATTAGCTGTGCACCTTCCATATTGTTGAGGATATCACTCCTCAATCATAGTCTTCCCATTTATGTCAAAGATTGACCAACGTGATTGTAGGAAATTCTTTGTATATTGTTTCCTTTTCAATTGTAATTTAATTTATTTGTATTAAAGCAATACGCTATGTAAAATTATATAAATGCAAACATTCACCACCAGAAAGGCAAAGTGAATTTCCAAACATTCTCATGGTATCAAGAGCCTACCTGGATTAACATCCGTCGATCCTCATGGCCTCTGATTTTGCACCCACCCTCCTTCCCTTCAACACCATGATTCACATGGTTACCATCAAGCTTTCATCATCCAACTACCTCCTATGGAAGAGCCAACTCCTTCCCCTTCTTTAGAGTCAAGATTTACTGGGTCATGTTGATGGCACACTTGTGCCGCCATCTCAATTCGAACCCGCAGGCTCTCAGACGCCTTCCAACAAATACCTAGCGTGGAAAGCCACGGACCAGCGTTTGCTCAGCCTTCTGCTTTCCTCCCTCACCGAGGAAGCAATGGCCGAAGCTGTAGGCCTCTCCACCTCTCATCAGGTGTGGCTAGCCATCGCTTGAAGGCACGCAAACTCCGCCTCAAGGATGATCTCTAGCTGATGAAGCGCGAATCCCGCCCTGTTGCAGAGTATGCTCGCGCCTTCAAGGGTTTATGTGACCAGCTCCATGCAATTGGAAGGCCCGTTGGTGGCACCGATAAGGTGCACTGGTTCCTCCGCGGATTAGGGCCTAACTTCTCGAGTTTCTCCACCGCTCAAATGGCCCAAACTCCTCTCCCCTCCTTCGTGGATCTGATCTCAAAAGCAGAGAGTTTTGAGATTTTCCAGAAATCTCTAGACTCCTCTTCCTCCTCTGCTGCGGCTTTCACCGCCACCAAGAACTCTTCTCATCGTGGTGGTTTCTCTCGAAACCAACGAGGTCGCACCAATGGCCATGGCAGCGGCTCCTCAAATCGCGGACATGGACGCTCCAACTCCTCTCAAGGACGTCGTCCCCCTCACTGCCAGATTTGCAGGATGGAGGGTCACTATGCGGATCGTTGCAACCAGCACTATGCTCGGGGTGAGCACTCTGCTCAACTCGCCGAGGCCTTCACCAACTCGTGCTCCCTCTCTGAAGACGTTGCCTCTGATTGGTTTGTGGATACAGGGGCCTCGGCCCATATGACCTCAGATTCATCTCAATTGGACCAGTCTACAAGTTACACGGGTAAGGATTGTGTAATTGTTGGGAATGGTGCGTCACTACCCATTTCCCACACCGGTAACCGCTCTCCTATTCCGAATCTCCATCTCCTAGATGTCCTAGTTGTTCCTCGTCTCACTAAAAATTTGTTGTCCATTAGTAAATTAACATCTGATTTTCCATTATCTGTTACCTTTACTAATAATTTGTTCATTGTTCAGAATCGCAAAACAGGAAGGGTGGTGGCAACCGGTAAGCGTGATGGAGGCTTGTATGTGCTCGAGCGTGGACATTCCGCTTTTATTTCTGTCCTTAAAAATAAATCGCTTCATGCGACATATGATTTATGGCATGCGCGTCTTGGTCATGTCAACCATTCTGTTATTTCTCTCTTAAATAAAAAAGGACATCTTTATCTTACCTCATTGTTGCCTTCTCCTACTTTATGCAACACATGTCAAATTGCAAAAAGTCATCGTTTGCCTTATTCTCGTAATGAACATAGGTCGTCTAATGTGCTCGATCTTATTCACTGTGATATATGGGGTCCCTCCCCCGTCAAATCCAATTTGGGGTTTGTTTATTATGTCATTTTCATTGATGACTATTCTCGCTTCACGTGGCTTTATCCTTTGAAATTGAAATATGATTTTTACCTTGTCTTTCTTCAATTTCAAAAATTTGTAGAAAATCAATATTCTGCTCGTATAAAAAAATTTCAAAGTGATGGTGGTGCTGAATTCACTAGTAATTTTTTTCAAGATCATCTTCGTTCTTCTGGCATTCACCATCAGCTTTCATGTCCATACACACCTGCCCAAAATGGTCGTGCAGAAAGAAAACATCGCCATGTGACTGAGACAGGCCTAGCACTTCTTTTTCATTCTCACATCTCTCCTCGTTTTTGGGTTGACGCTTTCAGCACTGCAGCTTACATCATTAACCGGTTACCCACACCGCTTCTTGGAGGTAAATCACCTTTTGAGATTTTGTATGGTACCTCTCCAAATTATGAAAATTTTCATCCTTTTGGTTGTCGTGTCTATCCTTGTCTACGTGATTATATGCCTAACAAACTTTCTCCTTGCAGCATTCCATGCATTTTTGTGGGTTACAATCCCTCTCACAAAGGGTTTCGTTGCCTTGATCCCACCACCTCTAGGCTTTACATCACTCGCCATGCACAATTTGATGAAACTCATTTTCCTTCCCTTGCTACCTCTCATGCTCAACCTATATCCTCACTTCAATTTTCAAATTTTCTTGAACCTAGTCTTCTCCATACAGACTTGCCTCCCTCTTGCTCCGCACCCCATTCCCCACATATTACTCAATCTAAGTCTAGCCCGTGTATTATTTGTACTAATCTAGTGAATGAGTCCTTACAGGTTCCTGATTCTCTTGCAGGTTCCCCTTTGCAGCAATTGGCCCCTAGTTCATCTCCTTCTGAGCCCCGTACAGATTCTACTCCTGTTGCAGTTCCATTGAGCTCTCATTCTATGCTTACGAGAGCTAAAGCTGGTATTTTCAAGACTCGCCATCTGGCGCATCTTAGTTTCTTGGGCTCCTCGGGTCTTCTTCCTGCTCTTCTTGCATCAACAGAGCCTAAAGGTTTCAAATCTGCTGCTAAGAATCCTGCCTGGCTAGCTGCCATGGATGACGAAATTCATGCACTGCAGAATAATCGTACCTGGATTTTGGTCCCTCGACCCAACAACACCTACATTGTGGGCTCCAAATGGGTTTTCCGGACCAAATATTTGCCCGATGGATCTATTGAGTGCCTCAAAGCCCGCCTTGTTGCCAAGGGTTATACGCAAGTACCTGGTCTTGACTATACCAATACCTTCAGTCCTGTCATCAAGGCTACTATAGTTCGAGTTGTGCTCTCTCTTGCCGTGACACAGAAATGGCCTCTTCGCCAACTCGACGTCAAGAATGCGTTTCTTAATGGCACTCTCACTGATAAAGTTTATATGGAGTAGCCTCCAGGGTACATTGATCCTCGCTTTCCCAATCATGTCTGCCAGTTGAAGAAAGCTCTTTATGGTCTCAAGCAGGCCCCCCGTGCCTGGTTTCAGGGCTTCAGTTCTTTTCTCATTCATCTTGGTTTTTCATGCAGCCGTGCTGACACTTCTCTTTTTGTTTTTCATCAGAAGTCGGATGTTATTTATTTGCTTCTTTATGTTGATGACATCATTGTTACAGGCAACAATTCTTCTCTTCTTGACAGCTTCACTCGCAAACTCAATTCTGAGTTTGCCACCAAGGACTTGGGCTCCCTCAGTTACTTTCTTGGTCTTGAAGCTTCCCCCACTTCTGATGGTCTTTTCATCAGTCAGCTCAAATATGCATGGGACATTCTCTCTCGTGCTCAGTTACTTGACAGTAAGCCTGTTCCCACTCCCATGATTGTTTCTCAGCATCTATCTGCAGATGGTCCTCCATTTTCAGACCCCACTCTTTACAGATCTCTCGTTGGCGCACTTCAGTATTTGACCATCACGCGTCCTGATATTGCTCATGCTGTCAACTCTGTGAGTCAATTTTTGCATGCTCCCACTGACGATCACTTTCTGGCTGTTAAGCGTATTCTTCGCTATGTGAAAGGCACCATTCAGTTTGGTCTAACATTTCCACCATCTGTCTCTCCTGGTACTCATGTTGCTTATTCTGATGCTGATTGGGCTGGTTGCCCTGATACTCGTCGTTCTACTTCTGGTTATTCTATTTATCTTGGTGATAATTTGGTTTCTTGGATTGCCAAGAAACAGCCCACTGTCTCCCGCTCCAGCTGCGAATCAGAGTATCGTGCCCTTGCTTTTACTGCCGCTGAACTCATTTGGCTCACTCATCTACTGCATGATCTTCAGGTCCCTATCCCACAGCCGCCTCTTCTCTTATGCGACAACAAAAGTGCTATTTTTTTTGAGCTCAAATCCAGTTTCCCACAAGCGGGCCAAGCATGTTGAATTGGACTACCACTTTCTTCGCGAACTTGTTGTTGCTGGCAAACTACGTACACAACACGTCCCCTCTCATTTACAGGTTGCTGACATTTTTACTAAGAGTGTTTCTCGACCTCTATTTGAGTTTTTTCGATCCAAGCTCCACTTCCGATCTAATCCGACGCTCAGCTTGCGGGGGGTGTTGAGCATATCACTCCTCAATCATAGTCTTCCCATTTATGTCAAAGATTGACCAACGTGATTGTAGGAAATTCTTTGTATATTGTTTCCTTTTCAATTGTAATTGTTTCCTTTTCAATTGTAATTTGATTTATTTGTATTAAAGCAATACGCTATGTAAAATTATATAAATGCAAACATTCACCACCAGAAAGGCAAGATGAATTTTCAAACATTCTCACATATCAATCCTCCGCAACAATCAGCAACCAATATTTGATCACGATAAAATACTGATGCTCCTTGTTTATCTAGACTAGTACTTAAGTACTGGGACTCCTACTAACGACTTCTTGCATCTCTTGATCATCCATCTCTAGCCAGGTAACATATACACTAAAATTCTGATTTAATCCTGGACAGTTGAGTTGGAAGATGCAAATTCAAGCAGATCTTTATCTTGTTCAAATAATGCCATGTCTTCTTCACTAAGAGTAATCCAAGCTTCTATTCCGCTGCCATCTCTCGTATCCATCATAAATATGGAATTCTTGAACATTATATTATTACCCATAGTCACCCATGTTGGCTTCCCCAAACCAAAGTCAGCCTGATATAGTGGATATCTGCACCAGCTGGAAATGAAAATGTGGTCTGTATTACCCTCTGAGGCGAAAAGACTACTAAGATGTTTGATATCTGGACTAACCACAGAGAAAGCCTCGTCCCCAGATAACTTTGATGCATAATCTTCACTAAAAGCTTCTTTTCCTTTCCTTAACTCAGTAACCAACCGATGCAACTGTATCTCATTGTCTGTTGTCTCTCGCCGATAAAACCACACGAGATTTCCAAAAGCATTTTTAGGAAAGGGCGGAGTAAGCCTTTCGCGGATGTTCACCGCTTGGGTCAGTCTAGATGGCAATAGAAACTTGCGTTTTGATCTTGAGACGGTTATTGCACATTTCCAAATAAGAGATGAGACTGCTTCAACGCGTGTGGGCTGTAGAACGTTGGCGCTGGCGGCTTTTGTCTTGAGAGCATCAATCTTTGGTGCATCAAACACGTACCTCCTTGAAACAGTCGTCTCGTTCGCCAAGCTCATGGCTAGTGAGGGCAATTTATGTCTCGGAGGTATGCGAGATGCGGCACTGAATTCCGGAGGCAGCACTGCTTCACCAGACGCGGCAAGAGCCGCGCTAGCCCAACTATTAGTGAACATGCTAGTCGTGGCTGCATCGGCTACCTTGTGGGAAACACACACACCAATGGCCAATCCACCACATTCAAAGAAGCTAGCTTGAACTAGAACCAAAGGTTCCAAGCTTGGTTGATCCATAGGTTCAGTCACTTTCGGAAGAAAGTGGTACAACATTTTCTGTTCGGGACGTTGTTCAAGAATGTCTGAGAGATGGCAATTGACTCGTGCTTCCAAATAATCAACGCCAACATCGTTGCACTCAATAGAGACATTATTTTTTACTCTCCCAGCAAGTGGATAGAAACGACGCAGGGTTTCAGACAATGATGTCTTTAGCCTATGGGATATATCAACGGCCTTGAAATGGGGAAGATCACAAGGGTTGTTTGAGTAGAATATCACCACTGATATATAATTTTCGGGTAGTAACTGATCTAAAAGGGAGAGGTCGAAGCATCTAAGATGATGGGGAGTTGGACAGGAAGGTTTTATTACCTCTCTATTGATCATCTCAACTTTGATCTCCATGGCTAGCTATTTGTCCACTTACTCTTGTACTTTGATATATATATATAGAGAGAGAGAGAGAGAGAGAGAGAGAGAGAGAAATGTTCCTAGAGGTTATGTCACTATTTATGAACATGCTAGTCGTGGCTGCATCGGCTACCTTGTACTTTGAAACATATATAAATATATGTAGAGAAATATTCCAAGAAAGCTTAATAATATTAATTAAATATGTGATTTGTCATTTTTTTCTTCTATTTAAATATGCAAATATTTAAATATTAAGATATAGAGGCAAAAATGATAAATTACGTATTGATTAATTAACGATGTAAGATTTCGATTTAGAATTATTCATATTTATAGCACCGCTTCAACATTAGATCAAGTTTCTCTTAAACCAATTATACAATTAATGTCAATTATGTCACCGCATCACTATTAAAACTTAAATTAAAAACTACATTATTATATATAAATAACTTTAAAATCTATAATTTTATCCTATATTTAATTATATAGAGTTATATATAAGCTGCGTGTCTTAAGAGGTTACGTTGTAAATTTATCATATTCATTCAACATTATATAAACTAATGTCCTACTGCATTGTAAATTAATCAAAGCTAATTATAAGCTGACTTTCATGCGGGAAGGAACGCATAAAAGGGCGGGAAACATGACGTAAATTAAGACCACCTAGCTAGGACAATCACCGCATGCATGCGAGCTTGATCTGTACAACTTCAATGAATTGTATTCATTTCATTTCGACACATACTCATTTCATTACGGCACATACCTCATCATTAGAGGGATGCGAGTAGTTGGCTTTATCCCTGGACCGTACGGTGTTTGATGTAATTTAAACTCATTTCAATTTATCTCATTATTATAAATTTTTCAAATTTTAATGCAAAATAGAACAAACAATTCAATTTTTTCAAATCTCAAAATAATATTAATATTCTAATAATATTTTATTTTACTATTCACAAATCATCTCAACTCATCTCTAAACCAATCCATCCCATAGCCAATTATTACATCCATGCCCACTATGCCACTATTAGGGGTGTTCTTCATCAGGGTTCCGACCCGGGAACCTGGGTGGATTCCCGAAAATCCGGGTTGTATCCGAATTTTTTTTATTTTAGTAAAAGTCTATTTTATAATTTTTTTTTCTAAGAAGTCAAGTTCATGAAACGCATAATATTTGTGTTCTAAAAAATACTAAATGCATGTAAAGCAAAAAAATAAATCCAATATTCATCTGTGCATACATCACAATGCAATCCACTACATATTTGTAACACCCCCTTCCCGTAGGCTAGGTGTGTCACGTATTTTTTCATGAAAAATAAACCCGGCAAGCGATTCTCTAATTTCACAATTGAAAAATAAACTGAAATAATTTATTATGAAATAAAATGTCTAATAAAAATGTCTTCCCAAAAACATTAAAGAAATAACTGAATAAATTCGTCATAAGAGACACATTTTATTTTAAAAAGTCTGAACAAAACTAAAATGCTCCTTCTACTCCTGGCCTGCCTGCTCGTAATCATCATCTTCACCTGGGTAATTAAAAACATGAAAATAAACTAAAATGAGTCGATGACTCAGTAAGAAATCTATCATAACGAAAACATAATAAACATAAAATTTTCATAAGAACTTTCATGCTGAACTTAAAATTCATGACTGTTCATGCTAATGCTTATGCTATGTATGACTGAATTTTCTGAACTAACTGACTGATTTATCTTACTTATCTGACTGGCCAACACACTTAACCCTGTGTGTAAGGTTGTGCACCAGCCCCACATCCCGCTGCAGCAAGGGGAACTGCTGATAGTATTCTAGCATACTATGGTGGACCACGACTGAGTTCGTGGCTTGCACACCACCCTGAAACTGGACTGCATTGGTACCATGCATCTGAATGGCCATCTTATTAACTGATCTGATTTTTATCTTACACTTGAATTTAAGATGGCTTATGTGTCTTATACACATGAGATGCATGACATAATACATACATAACTATAATTTCTGAAACTGAAACATGATGCGGAATGACATGATCATATGCTATGCTGGATGACATGCTTGTACATGAGCGGTTCATAAATAATGGCTATCAAAGAACTGGCTTGAATAATACATACATATAAGCTAACTGTGATGATCCTAATTTATGATCAAATTTACTTACCTCGATGCGTTTCTTCTTGAATAATACTTCGTAACTTGAGACCTATATTCAATAATTAACTATCACTAAATTGTTTGGAAATACATAAATAAATACTAATATCTTACTTAACTAAATCGGAATTCTAAAACATAGTCAAACCAATATTTGTTTAACACTAAAATCAATAATTCATAGTATTTAAATTACTTAAAATACTAATTTATAATTTAGTAGAAATACTCGAGCTATTTTTTTAAATAATTCACAAAAACTTAAATTCTTAAACTAAGTTTCATTTCTTAACGTAATTATTAAATCTTATAAGAAACTTAATAAATTCCATTAAATTCTTAACATAGAAATTTTATTAAAATCTTACTAAATTGACAAAAGAAATATTAACTCAAATATTAGACTTAAAATTATACTTTAAAACATATTTCCAATTCTTTAAACATTTATTAAAAAGAACCTTTAACTAAATATATTTATTTAATAAACTCAACTAGTAATATTAAACTCAATATAAATCACTAAAACAATTATTGAAATAAAAATGAGATAAAGTCTAACTTAAAATATAAGTTCAATTAAACATCATTATAATCTGTAAAAAGGGTAAAAACTCTGGCCCATAAATATAATACTGCAAGAGCCCAAACAGGAAAATAAGCCCATCCCATCCTCATACGGGCCTAAGGCCCAAGGCCCATCAAAAGAAACCCACGGGTTCCTCAAGAATCCGAAAACAAACCTAAAAAGAAAATGAAAACAGAGTTGAGAGAGAAAGAGTCTGCGATGGAGGAGCTCACCGAGGAAGAGGGGCTAACTCGACGGCGGTTCTGGCGGCTGGGAGCGATCGGCGGCGCGACTGGGGGTTCCTATGGTGGTGCGGCACCGAGTGAGAGAAAGAGAGAGAGAGTTTAGAGAGAGGAACTACTAAACCGAAACAAAAGAAGAGAAAAAGAGAGCTGATGGCGGTCAGCTTACCGAAAATGGGTGGCTGAGCTAGGGCTGGGCTGGTCGGCACCGTCTGTGACGCCGGAAGGGAGTCCCGCGTCTCTGAGTGGCGTGGAGTTACTGCGAGAAGGAGTGGGTGGCTGCGGGTCAGAGAAGAGAACTCAAATACAAGTGAGTTTTCTTTGTATTTTTCTCGTGTTTGAATCAGATATTCTAGATGGATTTATAAAGACGATAGAAAGGCTATCTGATAGGGTTTTTCTAATGAGAGTTAGACTCCTACTAGGACTCGAAACCTACGGATTGGTGATTTGAATTTGTCAAACAGCGGCTAACAAAGTGATGAGGTTCGGAGACTAGAAACATTTAAACTTTAATTTTTCAAAACACACATCGCAGTGAACGTAATCTGAAACACTTTAGAAATCCTTATTAAAACAAAACTCTAACAAATCATAAATAGCAACCATAATAGAAAATATAGAGATAAATTAAATATAAATTCTGATAAAACTATACTCATAAAAATATAAATTCTAAAATAAAAGTTTACTAGGAAAAAATTACTAATATACCCTAAAACCAAAACTGGTATGTCACAAATCTCCCCCCCTAAAAGAAAATCTCGTCCCCGAGATGGAACGTACCTTGATTTAAATAAGTCGGGGTACTTCTCTCTCATGTCTTCTTCGTGTTCCCAAGTGGCTTCTCTCTCATTGTGGTGACTCCAAAGTACTTTAACCATTGGAATGGTTCTGCGTCGTAGCACTTGGGCCTTCTGTGCTAATATTCTCACTGGAACTTCTTCATAGCTGAGGTCGTCTCGAATCTGAAGTGGCTCAAACTCCAAAACATGTGCAGGATCTGGGGCATACTTCCTTAGCATAGAGACATGAAACACGTTATGCACTGTCGATAAGTGAGGTGGAAGTGCTAGTCTGTAGGCTGCAGCACCTATTCTTTCTAAGATCTCAAAGGGACCTATGAACCTCGGGCTTAGCTTCCCCTTTTTACCAAAACGCATTACCCCTTTCATCGGTGAAACCTTCAAGAATACTTTATCTTCTATACCAAACTCTAACTCACGCCGTCTCTGGTTGGCATACTTCTTCTGTCGCTCTTGAGCTGTGGCGAGCTTCTTTCTAATAATTGATATTTTCTCACACATGTCTTGAATAATCTCTTGTCCCAAAATCCTTCTCTCTCCTACTTCATCGCAGTAGAGTGGTGACCTACACTTACGCCGATAGAGAACTTCATACGGTGCTGCCTGAATACTTTCCTGATAACTGTTATTATAAGCGAACTCAATAAGGGGTAGATACTTAATCCAACTACCCTTAAATTCCATCACGCACGCTCTAAGCATATCTTCTAGGATCTGAATCGTCCTCTCTGATTGACCATCTGTCTGAGGATGAAATGCCGTGCTGTAGGTCAAATGAGTTCCCAACTCCTTCTGTACCTTCCTCCAGAAAGCCGAAGTGAAACGGGTATCTCTGTCAGAGATGATCTTAGACGGTATCCCATGCAATCTGACAATCTCTCTAACGTACAATTCTGCCAATCTATCCACAGAGTACGTCATCTGAATGGGAATAAAATGGGCTGATTTTGATAGTCGATCAACAATCACCCATGCTGCATCTTGACCTCCTAATGCTTTCGGAAACCCTGAAACAAAGTCCATCCCAATCTCATCCCAAGTCCACACTGGTATAGGGAGTGGCTGCAGTGTACCTGAGGGTCTCTGATGCTCTGCCTTGACTTGTTGACATGTCAGACACTGAGCTACATATGCCACTATCTCACGCTTCATCCCACACCACCAAAAGTGTTGTTTCAGATCCCGATACATCTTGGTGCTCCCCGGATGAACTGTGTAGAGTGAACGATGAGCTTCTCTCAAGATCAAATCTTTGATTACTCTATCCTTGGGTACACATAATCTTCCTCTAAATCTCAAAGTGCCATCATCTGACACTAGAAAATCAGGTCTCTTACCTTCAGCTATTTCCTCTTTAATCCTTATCAACTCCGTATCACTAGCTTGAGTGACCTTAATTTGATCTATCAATGATGAACCTAGGGTCAAACTATTCATTTTAGCTTGAGTGTCCTGGATTATCTCAATGCCAGCTCGCTCCATGTCTAGTAGTAAATGCTTCTGAGGAGTAAACATCGTAGCCAAAGTGCTAGAGGATGACTTTCGACTAAGTGCATCTGCCACGACGTTTGCTTTACCAGGATGGTAGTTAATATTGCAGTCGTAGTCCTTCAGAAGTTCCAACCATCTTCGTTGTCTCATATTCAGCTCTTTCTGTGTGAAGAAATACTTCAGACTCTTATGATCGGTATAAATCTCGCACTTTTCACCATAAAGATAATGTCTCCATATCTTCAAGGCAAAAACCACTGCTGCAAGTTCCAGATCATGGGTCGGGTAATTCTGCTCATAACTCTTTAGTTGTCGGGAAGCGTATGAAATAACCTTCCCATTCTGCATTAAAACACAACCTAAACCCTTTAGTGAAGCATCACTGTATATAACAAATCCTCCATCTCTCGAAGGAACTGCAAGAACTGGTGCTGTCACTAATCTTTTCTTCAATTCTTGGAAACTGTCTTCACACTCATCTGTCCATATGAACTTCTCATCCTTTCTTGTCAACTTTGTCATCGGAGCTGCAATACTTGAAAAGCCCTCTATAAATCTTCTATAGTAACCAGCGAGGCCTAAGAAACTTCGAACCTCACTGACATTACTAGGCTTGACCCACTTTACCACTGCCTCAACCTTTGCTGGGTCCACTGAAATTCCTTTTGCTGATACCACGTGTCCCAAAAAGGAAATCTCGTGCAACCAAAACTCGCATTTCTTAAATTTTGCATACAACTTCTGTGTTTGAAGGGCAATCTTCAAATGTTCTTCATGCTCAGCACTACTCCGAGAATAAATGAGAATATCGTCGATAAAAACTATCACAAACTGGTCCAAATAATTCTTGAATACCCTATTCATAAGATCCATGAAAGCTGCGGGGGCATTAGTTAGACCAAACGGCATAACAAGAAATTCATAGTGTCCATAGCGTGTTCGAAAAGCCGTCTTCTGCACATCTGTCTCTTTAACTTTCAACTGGTGGTATCCGGATCGCAAGTCTATCTTAGAAAAGACTTGGGCTCCTTGAAGTTGATCAAATAAGTCGTCTATCCGAGGTAGAGGGTATCTGTTCTTGATAGTTACTTTATTTAACTCCCTGTAGTCAATACATAAACGCATAGACCCATCCTTCTTCTTCACGAAAAGTACAGGTGCACCCCATGGAGAAACACTGGGGCGTATGAAACCTTTCTCTAGTAACTCTTGTAATTGATCCTTGAGTTCTCTTAACTCAACTGGAGCCATGCGGTAGGGTGCCTTAGATATAGGCGCCGTTCCAGGAGTGAGATCAATCACGAACTCAACTTCTCTATCCTGAGGTACTCCTGGAAGATCTTCAGGAAACACATCTTTAAAATCTCTAACTACTTTTATGTCTTCAATCTTGAGTCCATCTTCTGGTGGTAAAATCAAACTCGCCAGGAATCCCATGCACCCTTGTCTCAAAAGTCTGGTGGCCTGCAAAGCTGAGATTACACGAGGAGGGGAAGTTTCTCGTACAGACTGAAAACTAAACTCCTCCCCTTCTGTGCATTTAAAGACCACTCGCTTATTAAAGCAATCCATACAGGCATGGTTCTGGGATAACCAGTCCATTCCCAGAATCACGTCAAATCCGGACATATCAAATACGATTAAGTCCGCAGGTAGAATTCTCCCTTGAATCTCTATCGGACAACCAATTAGCACAGAATCACAAATAATATGATCTCCCGAGGGCGTAGCAACAGACATACTAGGTTCTAGCGGTTCAGGTATCTTCTCAGCCAAATGTGCATAATGATTAGAAATGAAAGAATGAGTAGCACCAGAGTCGAATAAAATGGAGGCATGACGTGAAAACAACGATAATGTGCCTGTGACTACATCCTTTGATGCTTCAGCATCAATAGGGGTAAGGGCATAAACTCTCGCTGTAGCATGCGTCTTCTGTCCTCCGATCCTACCCGGTTCCCCAGGTTTCTTAACTGGGCAGTCCCAAGCTAGATGGTTTGGCTTCCCGCACTTGAAACACACGTTCTGGCCAAACATGCACCTTCCCAAATGTCGTTTCCCACATGTTGCACACGTGGGGTAAGTTTGCCCTGCTGGTGGTTGACCTTGACGATTCATAATGTGAGGCCTCTTGTCCTTATGCGACACTGCTTGGGGTTGTTGCTGTTGCTGGCGCTTCCTTTGATTGTTGTACTCGATGTTCTCTTGGAGGTCTTCTTCAGCAATGGTAGCTCGGGTGACTAGCTCTGTGAAACTCCAAATCCTGAGAGTACGGACACGTTCTCGAATCCTACGATCCAGTCCACGCTCAAATTTTTCAGCCTTCTTTTCCTCATCCGGAATTAAGTAAATAGCAAAACGAGAAAGCTCCATGAACGTTGTAGCATACTGCGCTATCGTCATAGATCCTTGAGTAAGATCCATAAACTGGCGAGCTCTCGACTCCTGAAGAGTTTGTGGAAAGAAGTGGTCCAAAAAGATTTTCTTGAAATGCTCCCAAGTAATGGGGACTGCTTCCCCTAGTTCCAGCTGAACCAAAGCTCGGGTTGACTTCCACCACTTGTTTGCCATATCAGTCAAGTGGTACGTGGCGTATTTGACCTTCTGATCATCAGTGCAGTAGAGCACTTCAAAAATCTGCTCTATACGATCGATCCAGCTTTCCGCATCCATGGAATTCAATCTGCCATCGAACGTAGGAGGATGCTGACGAGAAAATTGCTCCAAAGTACAACCGGCTTGTGGAGCTCTAGGCGCCATAAATTGGCCGCTAACCATAGATTGAAAGAATTGGGTAGCAGCTGCGACCAGGTGGTCCGGGTTATCATTCTGGTTAGAACCAGAAGATCCCTCTCGGGTTGGGTGATTTCTAGTACCGGGGGCCATGATCTACGTCAAACGTTATAATAACAATTATCTAGTATTTGATAAGAACGTAAAAACAATGACAATGAAACAAACTATACTGATTGTTCTAACAAGTAAAAACTATAAAGTATTCAACCCTAAACAAACCTTGATTACTCGCGAGCAGGCTAGGAGCATCCTAGGTAATTTTAACTAAAAATTTTACAAAATTTTTTTTTTTTTTTTTTAAAAGTCTACAGAATCAACCTGTCTCTGATACCAAATTGTAACACCCCCTTCCCGTAGGCTAGGTGTGTCACGTATTTTTTCATGAAAAATAAACCCGGCAAGCGATTCTCTAATTTCACAATTGAAAAATAAACTGAAATAATTTATTATGAAATAAAAGGTCTAATAAAAATGTCTTCCCAAAAACATTAAAGAAATAACTGAATAAATTCGTCATAAGAGACACATTTTATTTTAAAAAGTCTGAACAAAACTAAAATGCTCCTTCTACTCCTGGCCTGCCTGCTCGTAATCATCATCTTCACCTGGGTAATTAAAAACATGAAAATAAACTAAAATGATTCGATGACTCAGTAAGAAATCTATCATAACGAAAACATAATAAACATAAAATTTTCATAAGAACTTTCATGCTGAACTTAAAATTCATGACTGTTCATGCTAATGCTTATGCTATGTATGACTCAATTTTCTGAACTAACTGACTGATTTATCTTACTTATCTGACTGGCCAACACACTTAACCCTGTGTGTAAGGTTGTGCACCAGCCCCACATCCCGCTGCAGCAAGGGGAACTGCTGATAGTATTCTAGCATACTATGGTGGACCACGACTGAGTTCGTGGCTTGCACACCACCCTGAAACTGGACTGCATTGGTACCATGCATCTGAATGGCCATCTTATTAACTGATCTGATTTTTATCTTACACTTGAATTTAAGATGGCTTATGTGTCTTATACACATGAGATGCATGACATAATACATACATAACTATAATTTCTGAAACTAAAACATGATGCGGAATGACATGATCATATGCTATGCTGGATGACATGCTTGTACATGAGCGGTTCATAAATAATGGCTATCAAAGAACTGGCTTGAATAATACATACATATAAGCTAACTGTGATGATCCTAATTTATGATCAAATTTACTTACCTCGATGCGTTTCTTCTTGAATAATACTTCGTAACTTGAGACCTATATTCAATAATTAACTATCACTAAATTGTTTGGAAATACATAAATAAATACTAATATCTTACTTAACTAAATCAGAATTCTAAAACATAGTCAAACCAATATTTGTTTAACACTAAAATCAATAATTCATAGTATTTAAATTACTTAAAATACTAATTTATAATTTAGTAGAAATACTCGAGCTATTTTTAAATAATTCACAAAAACTTAAATTCTTAAATTAAGTTTCATTTCTTAACGTAATTATTAAATCTTATAAGAAACTTAATAAATTCCATTAAATTCTTAACATAGAAATTTTATTAAAATCTTACTAAATTGACAAAAGAAATATTAACTCAAATATTAGACTTAAAATTATACTTTAAAACATATTTCCAATTTTTTAAACATTTATTAAAAAGAACCTTTAACTAAATATATTTATTTAATAAACTCAACTAGTAATATTAAACTCAATATAAATCACTAAAACAATTATTGAAATAAAAATGAGATCAAGTCTAACTTAAAATATAAGTTCAATTAAACATCATTATAATCTGTAAAAAGGGTAAAAACTCTGGCCCATAAATATAATACTGCAAGAGCCCAAACAGGAAAATAAGCCCATCCCACCCTCATACGGGCCTAAGGCCCAAGGCCCATCAAAAGAAACCCACGGGTTCCTCAAGAATCCGAAAACAAACCTAAAAAGAAAATGAAAACAGAGTTGAGAGAGAAAGAGTCTGCGATGGAGGAGCTCACCGAGGAAGAGGGGCTAACTCGACGGCGGTTCTGGCGGCTGGGAGCGATCGGCGGCGCGATTGGGGGTTCCTATGGTGGTGCGGCACCGAGTGAGAGAAAGAGAGAGAGAGTTTAGAGAGAGGAACTACTAAACCGAAACAAAAGAAGAGAAAAAGAGAGCTGATGGCGGTCGGCTTACCGAAAATGGGTGGCTGAGCTAGGGCTGGGCTGGTCGGCACCGTCTGTGACGCCGGAAGGGAGTCCCGCATCTCTGAGTGGCGTGGAGTTACTGCGAGAAGGAGTGGGTGGCTGCGGGTCAGAGAAGAGAACTCAAATACAAGTGAGTTTTCTTTGTATTTTTCTCGTGTTTGAATCAGATATTCTAGATGGATTTATAAAGACGATAGAAAGGCTATCTGATAGGGTTTTTCTAATGAGAGTTAGACTCCTACTAGGACTCGAAACCTACGGATTGGTGATTTGAATTTGTCAAACAGCGGCTAACAAAGTGATGAGGTTCGGAGACTAGAAAAATTTAAACTTTAATTTTTCAAAACACACATCGCAGTGAAAGTAATCTGAAACACTTTAGAAATCCTTATTAAAACAAAACTCTAACAAATCATAAATAGCAACCATAATAGAAAATATAGAGATAAATTAAATATAAATTCTGATAAAACTATACTCATAAAAATATAAATTCTAAAATAAAAGTTTACTAGGAAAAAATTACTAATATACCCTAAAACCAAAACTGGTATGTCACAATATTACACTAATGGTATTTATAAATTACATTACCAAACACAAAATTACAAGAAATGAGTTATAAAATCAATAGCACAGTCTTCTCTCAGTGATTTAATCTCACCAAATAATAGTCCATTGTCAATTCCTGTAGGCAATAAATCAAAAAGCTCATTAACTAGTTCTGCATATTATATTCAAATAGAATATTAAAAAAGAGTATAGAAAATGATTATAAAAATTGATGGTTTTATGCATAAAGATTGCAGCACCTCAAAATGGTTTTGAAATTAATGACGATACATCAGAATAATGTCAAGAAATGCACCCAAACAGTCCAAGCAAGCTAAAGGGCAATCATAGAAAAGATGCATATCAGATTCAATATCACCCAAAATAGTCTATTGTATGCTTGCAAATGCATGTGCTAGTGTTTGGCAATAATAGTGAACAACTCTAGACAGAGCATAATGGCAAAAAAGAGTTCAGATAACAAAAATCCTATTATTTCAGATAAGCTTGTTTGGGTAAGCAAAATTAAAATGCATTTTAGGCCAAGAACTATTGAGATTAGAAAAAAGAAGCATGAGCTAAACATCATTATTAGGCCACCAATACCCTATAAAAAGCCTTTGCTTCTCTGAAATAGTCAAGCAAAACAAGTCTATAAAACTCTATTCACCACCAATCAAAACTAACAAAATAATAACAATAAAGAATCTAAGCTAAACAAAAATCTAACAAATAGCACCACGCACCAATGTCCCAAACAATCCATGAGTTATAAAAGCTCAACAGAGAGAGAGAGAGAGAGTGAGGGTTTCGAGTAACTGGTAGATCTGGCCAACGAAAACACTACTCATGCACTACCACAACATAACATGTTATAGATCTGGGCGACAAAATAAAACCCAAAAAGAAAAGAGTAGATCTAGCAAAACAATAGCTCTACTAGTCACCGGCGACGATGGGTAGGGTTTCGGCTTTCCCCAACACACTCCTAGAAATGAAAGAAACCTCTTCCTAAGAGAAGAGATCTAAACGCTCAAAATAGAGAGAGAGAGAGAGACAGAGAGAGAGAGGAACATACCGAGAGTAGCGAAAAGGCTTCTGTCTTCTGTGGATGGTGGCCTCTGATAGCACCGACGGCAATGGTTGTGGTTTCGGTGCTCTGTCGAGAGAGAGGGAGAGAGAGAGAGAGAAGTTAGACAGAGAAGAGAAGAGAGAAGGCTTCTTCCCTTTATTACGGGCAAGATATTGAAGAGAGAGAGGGTGGGTTTCCGTTTGGACTTTGGGCAAGAGAAGAGAGATTGAGAGCTAGGGTTTCCGTTTGACACTTTGGCGAGAGAGAGAGATGGAGAGCCAGGGAGTCAAGGACGAGGGTTTGGAAGTGGACTTTGAGCGAGAGAGAGAAGACATTGCAAGGAAGAATGAGTGCTTTTTTTTTATATATAACCCGGGTATCGGATGTTAAATCCGGAACCCAGGTTTCATAACTAGATCCGACCCGAATTAATTCAGATTTTGTAATGCGGGTTTCGGCCCGGATTTCATCTGAGCCAGAATCCGGTTATCTAGGTTTCATATCGTGTAACGACCCGATCCTATATTTTTAGGGATAAATTACATAAAAAAAATTTTAAAGCTCAATAAATGAGTTAAAGCAAATTATCAAATGATTTTTTTTAAAACCTAGAGTTAAGGCTCCATTATTATTATTTTATTTTTTTTAATTTTTACTCCAAGCACGTGTGTGTTAGAGTCCAAACACTATTACTATTCTTATTTTCTCTTCATAATAAAACTCCTAATTACGGGATTTGGTTCTATAAAATTCAAACACTCACGAAATCTAATCCACTTCCATGCACGTACGTTTCTTCTCCTTCTTCACTGGGGTTTTCATTCGTATATATATAGAGCAAGGCTCATTACGTCCAACCCAAGCCAATTTTTCCAACATGAAAAACCACCAGCCCCATCCTCAAGCCGAAACCAGCCCCTCACACCACCAGACTATCACGTCATTTTCCCTCCACCTTGAATACCAAAGACAACCATGTTTTCTATTCAATCCTCCATTGCCCACTAGAAGAGTCAGATCACCTCACTGCAGCCACCAGATAGCCACCCAACAAACCACCTACACGACTAAAACCGGTGCGCTAGCACTGCCCAGCCCCACGTTTAGTCCCACTGCATGGCTACCCCATTCCACCACCATTGCTCAGCCATGCCTTCACGTGCGCCCCAAATTGCCAGCCCACTGCACAGAACAAGTTTGAAAGAAAACTGCACATCGCAGTAGCAAGTTTCACCCTTGCTTGCACCCGTGCCGAAGGAAGCTCCTCCACGTCTCCTCCATCAACCACAGCACCACGAAGGACCACCTAGATCTGCCCTAGTCCATCCACCCCGTTGCCCAGCTCGTCAGTAACGTCCTTAGCACATGCCGCAACTCGGCTAGCTACGCCCTGGACCACCATACGTAAGTCCTCTCCCTCAAGCCGTGTCCTTTCCCCCTCGTTCATCTCGTCCCTCTCACTTGGTCTCTCTCTCTCTCTCACGCTTTCGGTTTCTCTCTATCTCTCCAGCCTTGAGCCACTGAGGAACCACCCAGCTCTGCCGTTCTGCACCACCAAGCTCGAAAGCCTCACGCCTAGCTCTCGGTAAGCCCCTACCCTTTGCTTCACGCGTAAAAACCCAACCCGAATGCATGCAACCCGCGTAAAACCCAACCCGAATGCATGCAACCCGTAAAATCAACTTTAGGTAGGTTAGTTAAATTACAAAAATGCCCTTTCTTTTGTTTTCCAAAAATACCCATGCCTATTTAGGATTAAAAGATGAGAATATTTTAGTGCTAGAAAGAATCTAGGTTTAGGAATTATAGACTATTTTAGTTTTTTAGATTTAAATAAAATCACTTGTTTAATTCAAAATTTATGAAAAGTACGTGTTTATTTTTATAGGCGATCGACTACTCACTGAAAATAGTGGATTAACACTGCAAGGTAAGTAGCATCATCATACCCTTAGATGTATGTACGGTAAACGGCATGTCTTTTATAAAAATATTATGCATGTACGCCCTCAATTGGAAGCCCCTTTTTATGTACCCAAGACATGATAAAATTATGAAAATCCATAATTTTACACGAAGAATTATGCGTTAAATTATTTATGAAAACTCATGATTTTATGAAAGGAGTTATGCATCAAAAGATTTATGAGGGTCATGATTTTATGTGAAGGTTTATGAAAATTGATGATCTTATGTTTTACTTTATGCATTAAAATAGTTATGGAAAGTCATGCATGATTTTATGTGAGAGTTATATAAAATTATTTATGAAAAGTCATAAATTTATGTGAGGAAACATGTATCACGACTTTTATGAAAGAATGTGATTTCATTTGAAATCTATGATATGATATGACAAGTATGTATGTGATTTCTATTGAAATCTGTGATATGACAAGTATGTATGCAATTTCCTTTGAAATCTATGAAATGACAAGTATGCAAGTATGATTATGAAAAGATATGTAACTGCCAATGTTATGATATGAAGATGGAACCCATGTTTTGGGCACATTGCATTTCCAGGTCGTGCATGCTGGTAGTGCACCCAATATATCTTCCTTATGTATGGATTCTACAACCCACGGCCACGGACGAAATCAGAATCTACTTTGATTCACTAACCCTAGCTCACGGGGGTCAACATTCGATAACGGCCTATGATAAGTGAAAGATAAGTTTTATAGAAAAGTTAGGGTCACCTGTACCACTAGTGACCCCTCCCCAATATTATTAATAACCCTCACTTGTGGCGGAGGAAAACCATGGTTACAAAGACAAGCATCTGGGTACAAACGATAAACCCAGCATGCAGGAAAAACCTAGCCGCAAAAAAAAACTAACAAAATAAACGACAAACAACAAAAACTCGAAACTAACTAAAACGCAAAGACGGTAAACCTGAGTAATCCATACGGATAAGACCCCGCAATGCACGGGGGGTCTCCGTTAAATGTGAAACTGCTAAGTCTTTTCCAGAAGCTCCCTGGTTGGCTAACCAATCAGCGACTTTATTTCCCTCTCTAAAAACATGGTTTATCGAGTAGGTTATGGAGTCCATAATGTCGATTATTTCCTCCCAAAAATCCTCCAGATACCACACCCCACATCTCTTGCTCTTCCACCAGGATATAACATTCATAGAATCAAGCTCAATATGCACAAAATTAAGAGATAAATATTTACAAACTTGGAGCCCATGAAGAAGGGCTAGAAGTTTAGCCCGATTATTAGAACCTATGCCAATGAATGAGGAAAAAGCATGAATAAGTTTTCCATGATTATTTCTAATGATCCCACCTATCCCTGAGGTACCAGGGTTACCCAAACTGCTGCCATCTGTGTTAAGCTTGACCCATCCCTCTGAAGGACGATTCCAGATGATAGTTTTGCAACGCCAAATTGGGATAAGAACAGCCTGGACATTCAAACTTTTCAATACCTGCAAATCAAAACTGGAAATGTGAGAACTAGCATGCATATCACGGCATATAAGACTAATCCACCGACGAATAGAATGAATAATTTCTGAGACAGGTTCAAAGCGACCCTCCATACGCGCCAAACAGTGCCTCCACCATAGTCTCCAAGTTATAATCACCGGAAGAATTCCCAAAATAATACCAACTTGAGACGAATTATTAGCTCGACGAAACCACCTTTTCACAATATCTTTCCAATTTTGACCTATCGGGATCCCAAGATAAGTCCCAAAATAACGCCAAGTATAATTAGCAATATCACCTGCAGAAAGAACATGATTTTGGTCCTCAAAGTGACCATTAGCACAACAATCACAACGAGAGGTAATAGGGATGCCAATACGACGAAGATGATGATCGACACTAAGGGCCATATACCAAGCTTTCCACATGAGAGACGACATTTTAAGAGGGAGACTCTTATGCCAAATCCAGGAATGACCCTCAATAATATCACTTCTAATGCGGATACAATCCCAAGCCGACTTAGTAGAAAACAGACCATTATCATTTTTAGTCCAAATCAGAACATCCATACCAGGCTTCGCTTTGCAAAGATCCTTTAAAATTTCATCAATTTGATCCGGCCCCACTAACTGACGAATAAAATCGACATCCCAAACATTATTTAATTGACAATCCTTCACGAGAAGATTGGGATGCCCCACAATATTCATATCATTACTTAAAGGACCTCTGTCTCTCCATTTATCATACCAGAAAAAAATCTTACCATCCTTAAGATGCCATTTAGAATTATCCAAGATCAAAGGAAGAGATTTAGCAATCATTTTCCAAAATCTAGAACCCTTAGTAGGATCAACCAGGGTCCAAGGTTTTAAACCCACATATTTACTCTTAAAAAAATTTGCCCATAAAGAATTACCTTGGATAAGATTCCAAGCAAATCTGGCATGAAGGGCTTTCTGCATATCATCGAGGTTTCTAAGCGCCAAACCTCCTTCCTCCACGGGACGGCAGATAGAATTCCAGGCCACCCATTTTTTCTTACCTTTGCCATTATGCTCCCCCCAAAAGAAAGTACTCATCATCCGGTGAATGTTTTTAATAGTAGCTTGAGGGACATGAAGGACAGCAAAAAGATGAAGAGCCATACTAGAAATAACATGACGAAGTAAGGTAAGACGGCCACCCGTCGACAGAAATCTCATCTTCCACCCCGAAATTTTCTTTTGGATATTAGCCAGCATATCTTCCAGATGAACCTGTTTGAGACGACCCAAAATAATAGGCACTCCAAGATATTTGAAAGGAAAAGATCCTTCTGAAAATCCAGTCTTCCGTAATAATAAGTTTTTGCGAACAGCAGAGATTTTTTGGGAGCAGAAAATGGCAGATTTAGAGTGATTGATACACTGACCCGACCAACTCTCATATTTATGGAGCACAGATAAGATCTCCCAAATAGCTTGAGAGCTACCATTAGAAAAAATAACGACATCATCAGCATACATAAGATGAGAGATTCTGGGCGTACCTCGGGCCTGGGAGAATTGACCAAATTTTTTGGCCTCCACACTTTGCTTGATCAATCTAGAGAGAATCTCTTGAAGTATAATAAATAGATAAGGAGAAAGAGGATCACCCTGACGTAAACCTCGGCCAGCTTTGAAAAATCCTTTAATAGTGCCATTCATCATAATAGAATACCAAGGAGTCGAGATGCATGTTCTGATAAGATCACAAAAATTAGAAGAAAACCCAAAACAACGAAGTACCTCCAGAAGAAACAACCAATCCACGCGATCATAAGCTTTAGCCATATCTAATTTAATCATGATATTACCACCATGGGCCTTTTTATTAATGGAGTGAATCATTTCCTGAGTAATGGTAATATTATCAAAGATACTTCTCCCTTGAATGAAAGCTCCTTGTTCCCACGAAATCATTCTAGAGAGGAGACCTGTCAGCCGATTAACAATGATTTTGGAGCATATTTTATAGAACACCGAGCAAAGGCTGATTAGCCTAAATTTATCAAACCCAGAGGGAGTATCAACCTTTGGAATTAAGACCAGAAAAGATGCAGTGAAAAATCTTGGAAGATATTTTGAATTAAAAAATTCAGAAATGGCTTCCAAGACATCTTCTTTCACAATATCCCAACAACTTTTGAAAAAGCCCGAGCTAAAACCATCAGGTCCCGGAGAACTGTTAGAAGGAATAGAAGAAAGAGTAGAAGACACTTCCTTCATAGAAGGCATCCCACACAACATCAAATTGTCAGAATCAGAAATAATAGGAGAAATAAGAGTTGATAAATCAGGTAACAAACTAATCTGGGATCCCTGCAAAAAAGAAGAAAAATAATCCACAACACCCTGATGAATACTCTCCGGTGAATTAAAGACCATACCATTCGATGATCTCATGTACATCACTTTTTTACGCCGTTTATTAGCAAGGCAGGCATGAAAAAATTTAGTATTCTGGTCTCCTTCCATATGCCATTTTAACTTAGCCATTTGAGCCAATCTAGTATCTTCACGACGGAGCCAATTATCCAAATCTGCTGAGGGAACAATAAGATCCCGCTCCGTAGAATCATCCCAATTTTGCTGAAGTTTCTTTTCCAACTCCTCAATTTGCTTCTCAAGGGATATAATATGCATTTTAGTATGACCGAAATTCTGTTTATTCCATTCACGCAAGGCGACCTTAGTAATCTTCAATTTAAAAGCCAATTTAGAGAGCCCATGGCCATCAAAAGTAGCAGACCAAGCCTGCTTGACGCACGACAGGAATTAAGGATGATCCACCCACATTTGTTGAAAGCGAAAAGGCGAAGGGCCATAAGAAGAAGAAGTCAACTTGAACTCAATAACCATGGGGGCGTGATCAAAAGTTGTTCTTGGCAAGTAAGAGCAAACCGCATTTGGGAAATACGAAAGCAAAGAAAAATCCATAAGAACACGATCCAGCTTAGCCCAAGACCTAGCAAGACCCGACTGCCCATTACACCAAGAAAAAATACTGCCTTTAGAATTCATCTCAACCAATCCACCTTGGTGAATCCAATCATTGAAGTTCGCCATCGCCACATTAGATCTAGGAGATCCACCCCTTCTCTCCGAGTTATTCTGAATAATATTAAAGTCCCCAGCAAATAGACAAGGAGCCGATCCCATAGCTTGGGAGCTAAGGTCCTCCCACATAATTTTTCTCTCGTACATACTACACCTAGCATAGATGATAGTTTATAAAAACTGAAAAGACCCAGTGTTTACCCGAAGTGAAACAAACTGCAAGTTGGATCTCACCACTTGAACATCAAGAGAATTAGCCCAAAAAATCCAGATTTTACCACCAACATCCACATTAGAAGAAAAGGAATCAAATTGAAGATAATGTTGCAACCTTATGGCTTTGTCCACATTTTGAAAAGGTTCAAGAACTGCAACCAGTCGAGGTTTGAACTTGGAAACTAAATTCTTTAATCTTCGACGAGAGGTACCAATGCCATGGACGTTCCAAACAATTATAGAATTATTCATAAAGATAAAGTAGAAGGGCGGGTGATGACTCGAGTGGAGCTTCTAACTTTCTCAAATTTTTTTTTTCTTATATTTTTTCTTTACCTGTTTATCTTCAGACTCCGAATGGTACTCCTTATAAAGAGGTAACACATCTGGAGGGATATCAGGGTCCGGCTCAGAGACAATACCTTCAGGATAATTGTCAATATTTTCCTTGCTACTTTTAGTAGGTAAATTCAGTTCATTATCCTCAATTGTAATGCAGGCAGGTTCCTCTAGAATCAAAGTAGGAAGCGATTCAACATTAAAGGAGAAAATATCATTTTGGTTCAGAAGGTTACCTGCAGCCTCCGAAGGCACTATCACTTCTCTAATATAATGAGTATTGAGTTCCATATTCTTCCCCAGATCAGAGTGAATTTCCAAGCTGTTCCCAGGCTGTTCCAGACTGACATTCGGTAGCGCACCAGCAGACTCAGTCTCAGGAGAACTAGGAACTGGAATCTCACCATCCCGTTTATTATCAGTACTTGGTCCACCAGAAACATATTCCCCAGTCATACGTTCCTGATCGTGAATCCCATGTTGAGTTTTAACTGCATCCTCATACGGCGCCACAGGTTCAGCAGCCTCTGTTTTGGGAAGGAAAAACAGAGGATTATTTATTTCACCATCCTCTTTCTGAGATGAAGTGTTTCCACCCGATTCATCCTTTTCTTTGTTCCGTCCCCGGTTTCATTCCTCCTGCTTGGGTTTACCTGCTCGACAGGTCTTAGAGTTATGTCCCTGCACTCTGCACTTACCACAATACGCCGGCAACGTCTCAAAAATAATCTCTTGTTTTCTGCTCGTAGCCAGACCAGGAGTGCCAATCCAGAAGTACGAAATCGGCTCCTTAGCAGCATCCATCTCCAAGCAAAGCCGAGCTCCATCAATTCGGGTCGCACAACGCTTGGAATTATCCCTGCGTATGATTCGACCAAGCGGAGCGGTGAAGATCCGAAGGAACGATTCTTGATAAAAGTTGGGGGGTAATCCGGGAAGGAGGATCCACACCGGAAAATTAGAAGGTTCATGTTCCTCATTAAAATCAGGAGACCAGTGGAACGCATGGTAAGCCACTCCATTCACTTCACACGATTCAAGGGACAGGGCTTTCACAAAGTCTGCTTCCGTAGCCAATCTGATGAAGACGTTTCAGGGCAATTTCATAGAGGAAACCACCGGGATAGAAGACAGACCCCATCGACTGGCAATGAACGCACGAATCGCATCGAGAGAGGGACGTTGGCGGAGGAACTTGATCACAATCGAGAAGCGGAAAGGTTCCGCAGATCTGTTGATTTCTTCCTTTGAGAATTGAAAAAATATTTCTCCGTCCATTACTTTTGGAACACGATGGGCAACTGAGATTTCAGGGAGTGGTTGCATGTTTTTTATGTTCATTTTATTTATATGTATTTATGAATATGCATGTTTTTTTCTGAAACCTTATGTTTATTATGTTTACTGTATGATGTGTTGTTTATTGAGTATTCGACTCATTTTAGTTTGTTTTTTTATATTTTTAAACTACGCCAGGTGATGACATTTATGAAGATGAGACTGCAGAATAGGACTTAACTCCGAGAGGCGAGGCAGAGGCCTAGACAAATTATACTATGATTATTTCTATGGTTTAAAGTTTAAATAAATTATTTTGATAAGCACATGAAACTTCCGTATTTTTTTTAAATAAGTGCTTCCGTAGACTCTATTTTGGATTTCAGTATTTATTAAAGTTTGTTTTATTTATGGAAACTTTCGCATCTGGCGCGTTGTTAAAAAAAAAAAAAGTTTTAAATTCAAGTTTAGCTGTAGCAGACTGGCTCCTCGAAAATTCTAAAATGTCTTTTTGGGAAGCAGGGTGTTACATATCGGGCCAGGAAAAAATCCGGTCCAGATGAACAGTCTTAGCCACTATACTAGTAGTTGGCTTATTTATCGCACGCGACTCTTTCCTCGCATGTAAAGTGCATTTATACCCAACATGTTAATTTAAAAAAAGTGCATTCAGCTTGTCAAACAAGTTGAAAATCTATTTGTTTTAAAAAAGTACCAAATTGAACCTTTTGTTCAAAACTCAGTGTCTCTAATTTCAAAAACGCTTTAGGTATAAGCTTACCAAATTGTTAAAATATTTTTAATAGTAGAACTTTTGAGTATAATTTTACAATTAAAAATTGTACATTAGAAAATTTTACTTCCTATTGCAATCCCAAATAACCACTTAATTTAAAATATAATTAAGCACGTTTCAAATCTTAATCCTCTGAGATTCATTTTTCTCTTTCTATTTCTGGATATTTACTTTGCAAAAAAATAAATACAATGGAGATAACAACTAGTTATATAACTTCATCTGCAAAGGTGGGACCCTCCGACCATTCTAAACTTGATTAAAACGCCACGACAACAAATTTACGAGTACATAATGATCACTTTTGATTAATTGTTTGTTTTGTTATTTATGGGTATGTTGTGTAAACGGTATTTTGGTACGATAGTCCTTACGATGTGATCAATGTAAATGGTGTATGTAGAACTGTTCATCCGAGTTGAATTTTTTTAGGCTTGGTCCATAACTCAATTATTCGGATTCTGATTATGGATTCCGGTCCAGAATAAACCCGGGTCGGTACTCCCATAACAATACTCGGGTATAAGGGTTTTCTTTTAAACCATACCTAGTGTCAAAACAACGACGTTTTGATAAACCAAAACGGCATTGTTTTGACACTAGGGTTAAAAACCCTTCCCCATTCCCATATCCCTCTCTCACTCTCCGAAGAAACCCTAGCCTCCCTCCCTCAATGCCGAACTGTCGATTGAAGAAATCCCATCATCCTCATGACCCCATCTCGTTGCCGTCGACTCGCTGTCATCCTCGTGATCCCAAGGTTTGTTCTCTTCATTTTATTCTAATTTGGGTCTGCTTTCTGCTCAAAATTCATGACTGAGTTTGCAAATGCTTGAGGCATTTTCTCTATCTCTTTATCTGTCTCTGGTGTGTTGTCACAGGCAACTAAAAATAAAACATATACTCCTAAAAATATATGTAGTAGTGCAAGTAAGGATCGTTCCCACGGAGAGTATTTAGCCTAGTTTTGTGCTACGTGAACAACACCATAAACCACCCACTGCCCTGTCTCCCTCTTCACCTGGTAAGCCTCTACCGTGCAACCCCTTTACTACCCACAATGAACTTCTACCTTGTTTTCAAAAGTAGAAAGCGATTTCTTTGTAACACCCCGCTCATTCTTTCTGAAGTAAGCAAATTCGACTGTGAGTCTCATTATGGGTGCTGAATCTCGATGGTGTGTTTTTAAAGATATTATGTGATTTCTAAAGTAAGCCTAGTGTTTTAAAGCCCTTGAATATTTTAAATACCCTAGAAATATTTGTATGAGGTATTTCCAGTGTTATTGAACCAAGCCTAATTTTAAATAAGACAATTATAATATTTTTGAAGAGCTCCAAAAATATTATAATTGTAGGAAATCATTTTAATATCATTTTATTAAAATGATTTCAGTTTTTTAAAATATTATGTGATTTAAATTATGTTGAAAACTCTAATTAATTAAATGATTTTATTCTCTTGAAAATATTAAATAAGACTTCATCATTTTATCTATGATGAAGGAATAGTATTTTATAAACTAAAGTTTAGTTTAAATAATATTTTATCTTAATTTCTCCTAGTATTTTTAAGTTAAATTGGTGTTTAATATCTTACCGTTAGATCATTTTGACTATCCTAAATTGAAGTGTCTGGACTAAATACCCAAGCCCTCTCTCTTTCTCCCTCACTTTCCCTTTCCCCCTCTCTCTCTCCTCTCCCTTTGGCTTACAACACACGTCTCCTCTCCCTCTCACCCGATCCATCCCTTCAGCCCAGCTCGGTGCCGCCGTGCCCTGCCCAGCCTCATTGTCACCACCGACGACTCCCTTTCATGTTGGCAAGCTCCCACCATCAAACCCAACCTCCATCTCACAACCACCCTCTCCCACGCACGTCTGCATCTCCTCACACACGGGTTCGCCATACGTAGCTCCTAGCACAGCCATATGCGGCCACCCAGGCCATCGAGCACCACCACGAGCACCCCTGACCACCCCCTTCCTCCTCCACTTGACCCGAAGGCGGTAACCCTTCCCTCACATGTACGAGCTCTCTCCCTCAAGCACGGGTTCCTCCACCTCAACCATCGTACCTCACCACCCACGGCGTCCAATCACTGTCTCGAGCCTCCTTTGGCCACCATTGGCCTACCCCAGCCACCCATAGCCCCGATCTACCCCTCACGCACACCCTCTCTCTCACGAACTCTCCCTCATGCACGGCTTAGATCTATCGCCTTAGAGCCGCCGCACCACCTTATCGATCCCACCACCACCTCACCAAGGTCCTCTTAAGCCCCTCCATGCTCAGTCCCTTCCAGACCCTCACCTCTAGCCACCTCTAGTGGCCAAATAGCCATTGCATGTGGCTAACCGCCACCGTATGCGGTGTTACCCACTACCCACGAACTCCCACCTTGTTAGCCACCCTCGCATAGCCCAAATCTACCCACCAAAATTCTAGATCTGGTCTCCAAGTTAGTCCTATCGTAAGGTCATAGTAGTGACCACTATCGCCCAACCTAGTGGCTTCCGACGCCACTGGCCATGCCGGATAGTGAGCAACACACAGGTTAGTCATGCTGGCCGGGTTAAGAGAAGGTTGGTATCGGAAGTATGGCCCTTGTCCATAAGAGCATGTGATCAACATATTATATGCTGGTCTTAGGTGATAAAGGGGTGAGATACGTGTGTAATCTGGTTAGACACATATGCCGGACAGATTTACCATATGTAATGGGTAATCTGTCCTAAGCATGGTTACACGGTGCTTAAGCCTCAAAGTTGGCTTAAAGCCGTGTGGCGCGTATTGACGGGAATGAGGATTTAGAGTGAGCTAAAATACTTGAATGTAGTGACGGGAGTATTGTCTAGGATTGTGATGCGTGACGTAGTTGGTCAGAGTCATGCATCGGAATGTGATCAATAGAAGAGTAAGACGAAGGTTTTAGTGTCTTAATCCTAAGGTGAATCATGGGTTCACCCTAGTGGATAAGCACTCGAAGTAGAATGTTGAGTTTGGAAGAGGTAGTGAAAGTAAATGGGTCCCTAAAGGTTTTAATGTAACGCCCCAATAGAAGGCCCAAACTATATGGCCTATACTCCAAAAATACTAGTAAATGATACAATTGGAGCCCTATTGGAACCTTATAAATAGCAAGAACTTCTCCTTCCCAAGCAATGTGGGATCCCATACACCACCTACCCTTATCCATATCATATGGGGTATCACAATCTACCCCCGACATCCTCATCGGGCCTGTCCATTGTAGGTGGCATGGCTCTAGTCCCACATTTCTGGTTGTGAAAGTCTCTGATACCATTTGTAACGGCCCAATAGAAGGCCCAAACTACATGGCCTATACTCTAAAAGGACTAGTCAATGATACAATTGGAGCCCCATTGGAACCTTATAAATAGCAAGAACTTCTCCTTCCCAAGCAATGTGGGATCCCATACACCACCTACCCTTATCCATATCATATGGGGTATCACATTTAACATAGTAAAGGGACACATAAGAGCACGAGATAGAAAGAGAGTGTTTCAAGTGAAGTGTAGTTCTATATTAAGTATAGTTGCTTATGCACTAGATAGAGAATAACGTCAAGGTTATGTGTATGCATGTAGGTTGCCATCTGACACACACATGAATGGACTGCATGAAATGAGTATGGCATGGAGTCCAGGTAAGTATATGTTCATACTCTTCAAGAGTTTTTTAAAATGATATGAAATGAAAATGAAATGTTTTTCCTTTACGACGCTTTACGAAACAAAAGGAAACGATATTTTATGAAAAAACTTGCTAAGTGTTTAAAGGTATACGTATGTATGGCCCTTTTTGGTAGCCCTTTTTTATACAACCAAAGTATTAATTGTATGCATGTCAATGGATGACAATACACAATATCTATTGTATGTAAAAAAATGAGATGTGAGACCTATGCCTCATGATTTAAATGATGCTTTAACTGACGTGAAGAAAGTGTTTTAAACGTTCTTATGAACTGATGTTAAAATGTCCCTAAGAACTGATGCTTTATGGACACCATGAAAGATGATGTTTAAGCTCATATTTTTAAATGACGTTTTCCATGAACGAACTGATAAATGAAAGAACTGAAAAGGAAATGACTAGACTGAAAGAAAGGACTGAATGTTCAATGTATGAAAATACATAATGGCCACATGACTGAATGAAAATGGTACCAAAGAACTGGGCAAATTGTAATATCGGGTAAGTAGTACTGGTAGTGCACCCAGTGCTGCCCTCTGACTGAAAGGGATTCCTAACCCGTGGCCACCGGTGGAGTTCGAGTCCAAAGGAAGATCGTTAACCCCAACACATGGGGCGTAACAATGTGTACCGGCGAAAGAAAGTGATAAGAAAGAACTTATGAATGCATTAACTCTTTAAGAAATGAAGGCACTGACGGGAGATACGTTTTACGAAAAGAAAACCCTTTTTAGAGAGAAATCCCGCCTAGTGATGTTTTCAAATGAATGCATGTATGCATGTACGTATAATATGTATGGAATGATGAATGCATGACTGAAAACCTATGTTATTATATTTTAACGGTATGGAGTAATGCTTACTGAGTATTCGAGTTATTTTAGTTTTTATGTGTGCCCCTCCCCCCACAGGAACTAAATGAGCAGTACGTGTCAGGACGGACACAGCCCAAATGGAAGGGCACGGAAGTCTAGGCATGAGAGTTTTAATTGTATGAGAGGCCTTTTATCTTAAGATTAATGTTTTCTGCTGTAAACATCTTTTATTCTCAAAACACAATTTATTTTATAACGTAGAGTCTTACACTCTGTGTATGGAAGTAAAAGTTTTAAATTGAACGGTAATTCCCATCATCTTTTCTAAAATTATTTTATAAAAAATCTCACCACAAGGATGGACGTTACATTCTTTGAGTCTCCTGTAAGGTTCATAGCGAAACTGTAGTGCATTTATGGACACCATTTCATCCACTTCCATCATGGTGAGAAGATGTCTATCAAAAAACCATGGTCTTCCACTTAGGACCCTCTCTTTGTCAACCAACTTCTGGAACTTGATCAAAAGACATTGTTCTCCTAGCTCCTTAAACGTAACCCACCCTTCCAATCTCCATGTTTGTGACATTGTAATCCTAAAACCCTCACTATTGACTCCCTTCTTGGTTAGGGCCTTCCCCACTATACATTAGTTTCCCCGTCCCTCCTCCTCTTTGGTGTTCTCCTGCTTTACATGGAAGCAAGAGCTCTCTTCTTTGGATAGATGTAGCCTCTCCCATCGTGTTGCCAAATCCTCTACCTCCATCAGTGCCTTTACTTTCTATAGTATTGTATTGTTTTATTGGTGAAACTAATATTTGAGTTTTTCTTTGGTTGTACTTAATTGCTTCAAAAGGGGGGTATTCTTCAAAAACGGTTTGGTTATTCTCTTCTTTAATCCATTGATTAGTAGTCCTGTTTATAGTTGATAGTTGGTTTGATTTATAGATTTCAAACTATCTAAAGAAAGGTATTCTAATTTGTATTCCTCTTAAGTACTCATAATAATTTTCTTGAATATAATCTATCTCTATTTTTGTAAAAGTTGAGCAAAATACTGATCTTTTCTATTTATTTTCTTCTTTCTTATAATCTTGTTTGAGATATTCTTGATTGATTTTAAATTCTTCTTTATTCATGGTGTATATTTGGGCATCATCTCCAACTACTTGTGAATATGTTGGAGAAGAATGTTGTTCTTTTACTTATTCAGGATTACTAGAGGTGGATGCCATATCTGGATGATTACAGTGTATATTGGTGTATCAATAATATTTTCAGGAATAACTTTCCGAATCTGTGTATCAAAATTCTGGGATCTAGTATCAAAGTTTTGAGATTTATTCTGAGAAATTGATGTAAGAACATATCTGGGTGTATAATAACTAGAAGGTGATGGAGAAGAATAATGTGAATGTGATACAGATCTTCTAAAAGGTTGGAAAGAAACTTGGACTGTTCCGTTCGTTTTTTGATCTATGTATTCTATATCATTTATAGAATTATTTTCTATTTTAGGTAATGAAGCAATATTTTCTAATTGCCATTTATTAGGGAGAGCAATTTGGTTCCAATTAATTTGTTTAAGAATTTGTACACTAAACTTTTGTGTACAAGATTGTAATAATAATATATATCCTCTTGGACTGGTAATGAGAGCTTGTGGCTCCAATGTTGTTTTCATTAGTTTATAATAGATCTTATATACTACTGTTAAAGGATGTGATCCTTTTATCATATGATAACCGCTTGTTTGAATATTCAATGTTAAAACCTGTAGGATATTAGTATCAAATAATGAAAGTGAATAATTATGATAACAATTAAAATAATCTGGACCTTGGAATGAACTTGATTCTATCATTCCAAGTAAAGAATCATGAAAATTATAGTTTCACTCATCTCTTACACAGAGTAATACTGAGGTATTTAATCCGCTTCTAGTGAGTGGTTTTATAGCCACTTGTACTAATCCAATATGTATGAAAGAATATTTCTATTCTTTATGATATTTTATAGCTTCTTTTGATAATAATTGTAGTGATTCATAATCATTATTTAAACTAATTATTTTTTTCTACTGTTTTAATAGTATAATTAGTAAGAAATGATAGTTTAGAAGAAAAAGTGGAATGTTTGTATATTTGAGTTTTTGGAACATTAGGAATTGTCTAGTCTTGTAAATTTCTTTCTATATCTATTATACTATAAAATTTTTGGTTGATGTTATCAGGTTCTATAGGAATACTAGTATTGGGTTTTTTGGTATCAGGTGCTCTAATACCAAAGAATTTAAATTTTTATTTCCCCTATATCAAAAGAAATTAACTCCTTAACTATATATACTATATCTACTATACTAAAAGTATAGATTAATGTAGTAACTATATATTCATAGATTACTAATCCATATAGATCACTATACTAACTATGTAGATTACTATACTAACTATATATACTATATATTACATTATATACTATACCATATACATTACTATGTTAAATATACTGTGTAACTATAATATTTTATAAACCATTATTTAAAAAAAACATATATATATGGTCCACGTTCGAACAAACAAATGTATGTTCAAATATGATACAGTGTATGTGGGAACATTTAAATAAACGTTCGAACGCTTTTGGAAAAATGGCGGGACCTTTCCCGCGTTAATTTTATGTCAACATCTGAACATTCGAACATAGACAAGTTAGGTTTGAACTTTTTTAAAAAAATTGGCAGCACATTTCCCGCATTAATTCTATGGTATTATATGGGAACCTAATTTCAAACAAGTTCGCATGTCAACACTTACACATTCGAACGTTTATGAATTACATTCGATCGTAGACTAGTTAAGTTCGAATGTTTGTGCTAAAATTGGCGGGATCTTTCTCGCGTTAATTCTACGAAACCTACTTTCATCTACGTTAGAACGTCAAAAGTTGCTGCAATAAGTCAAAATATTTGAAAAAAATTATAACATGCCCCACACAAATCTAGGGTGTGTTTAAACACATGGGAATCCTACTTGTTCTTATCCCGAGAGAGAGAAAGAGAGAGCAGAATGTGAAGTGAGAGAGAAAAATAGTGTGAGAGAACGAGAGTGAGAGGGAGTTAGAGTGAGAGAGAATGAGAGTGGGAGTAAGAGTGAGAGTGAGAGTGATTGTGTTTTTTTTTTTTTTGATAGAAAATCACTTCATTTCATAAGGTATAACACCTTAAGACAGGTTACAATAGTGTTGATCAATGAAAATTACATTCTCAATGATAAGAGGAACACTATTCACCAAATGATCATATCTTCAATGGACCATGCATGTCTTGCAAGTCGATGAATAGCCTCATTTGTTAATCTATTACTTTACTGAATACTGCATTGAGGGAAAGTTTGCATCAAGCTTTTGACATTGGCTACCACAGATCTGATAGTTGCACTCGACTCAACTGAACTATTAACCTCTTCTACCAAAAACAAGCAATCACTTTCAATAATCAGATTCGAAATGCCCATATTCATGCACAATTGTAGTTCCTTCAATAAAGCTACAGCTTCTACTTGTTCTGGTTCTAGATAAACAGACTCAACTCTACTAATTGCCATAAGCACCTCTCCCACATGATTCCTCAAAACATCACTCATTCCAGCTTTATTCAAGTAAAAAAAGAGAGCACCATCAATATTTAGCTTAAGAGAGTCTTGTGGAGGGGGTGACCATTTGTACAATAGATTTATAGGATTAGGAGAGCCCAAATGATGCCTAACTGATACATTCTTCAATTTCTTTACAAAAGCAAATCCAATAACTTGTTGTGGTGGTAAGGCAATCTGTTCATGAACCATCTTGTTCCTTCTAAACTAAAAGGCCCAAACCATCAAGAAGTCAGATAACTCCTCAGTTGAACCTTCGAAAACAAGGTCCATTGCAGTAGTGATAAAAGAACTGAAATGAGCTCCATTTTGAATGATGGAAAACCTGTGAGTTAGGAATTCATGGATGGAAGGGTATAATATCAAAACATGGCACAAATCCTCCATTTGATGTTGACAAAAACAACATTGCCCCTTAATATCCAGTTTTCTGTTAATTAGATTGGCCTTAGTTAGTAAATTGTCTTTACACGCTCTCCAAGCAAAAACCTTAATCTTATGAGGGATTTTTAACTTCAAGAGAACAGTCCAAAACTTCTTCATCAAAGCACCATTAGAGGACTCCCCACATTTAGGTTCCAATCAATTCTTAAAGAATCTGTCAGCGCTTTTAACAGAGAAAGTACCTGACTTTGTATGTTCCCACATCCACTCATATATAGCTCCAGTATGACTACGGTCCAATCTAATAACAACAACAACAATTTTTGGATTGAATAGTGCTCTGACCTTTGTAAGATCCCACCATTTAGTACTTGGATCAATTACTGAGGAAACTTGGTCCTCCAATTGACAGAGTTGCTCAACACTCTGCTCAGAACCCAGTTCATGTCTCAGGTTTCGAATTCCAGGAATCCAAGCATCATTTAAAATATGGATAGAACTTCCATTTCCCACATTCCACCTACCCCCTTTCACAAGCAGGTTCTTTGCCTCCCATATTCCTCTCCAAGCATAGGAGGGATTACCTCCAAGAGAAGCTGCCAATAGGTCACCATTAGAAAAATATCTAGCAGCATACAACTTGTGGAATAAGCTCTCTTTATTCTGCAATAACCTCCAAGCTTGTTTTGCCAACATAGCCATATTGAAAGTCTCTAGTTCCTTGAACCCCATTCCTCCCACAAATTTTGATTTGCACATTTTCTTCCAACTTAGCCAATGAACCTTTCTCTCTTCATTCTTTTGACCCCACCAATATCTGGCCATCATACTCTCTATTTTAGAACAAATCTTTGTTGGAAGTCTAAAACAACTCATAGCATAAGATGGGATTGCCAATGCTACTACATTTCAAAGGACCTCCCTTCCCCCTTGGGAAAACATAATCCCTTTCCATCCTTGCAATTTGAGCCAAACTCTGTGCTTGATTCCATCCAATGCCCTTGATTTTGACCTACCTACCACTAGGGGTAGGCCAAGATACTTATCATATTGCTTCACATGAGATGAACTCCACAAGTTCATAATAGCCTGCTTGTTATTCTATTTCACATTGGCACTGAAAACCGTTGCAGTTTTCACTCTATTTAGCTGTTGGCCTGAAGCAACTTCATATTGCTTTAACAAAGCTTGCAATCCTACATTTGTATCCACATTTACAGCACAAAAAATCAAGATATCATATGCAAATAGTAGATGATTTAGCTTAGGGGCCCCACGAAAAATCTGTATTCCAGGAACAGACTTAGTTATTCCAGCCTCTCTCAATAGACTAATCAACCCATCAGTACACAGGAGAAAGAGGTAAGGAGAAATAGGGTCTCCTTGCCTCAAACCTCTTGAATGAACAATAAAACCAATAGGAGAGCCATTAATGGAGATAAAGCCTTTCTTTCCTTTCTTCTTCCTCTTTAAAAAATGTAAAACTTCATAGGCCACGAGGATATTATCTGTGATGAGTCTTCCAGTTAAGAAAGAAGACTGAGAATCTGAGATCACCACTGGTAATACTTGCTTAATTCTATTAGCAATAACCTTAGAAATTAGCTTATATATGACATTACATAAACTAATAGGTCTAAGGTCATTAATTGTTTGGGGACACTTCTTCTTAAGAACCAGGGTAATGAAAGTATGATTAATATCTTGAGGCATTTCACAGTGATTCAAAGCATGTAAGACAACAAAAGTGATGCAAGTACCTATGTCAGGCCAAAATTTCTGAAAGAAGAGAGGTGACATGCCATCAGGCCTTGGTGCTTTATTAGGGCGCATCTCTTTCAAAGCGTGGAGAACTTCCACAGCTATGTATGGTTTAATAAGGTCAGCATTCATCTCAGGTGAGACCTTCCTCTCCATTTTTTCAAGAATAATCTCCTGGTCTCGAGAACCTACATAAGTAAACAAAAAAGTGAAGTGGTTAGCAATTAATATGTCACAATCCTCCCTTTCCTGCCAGCAGCCCCCTGCATCCATTAGTTTTGATAAGTGATTCTTCTTCTTTCTTTAAGATGCTTTAGCATGGAAAAATTTTGTATTTTGGTCCCCTTAGCTAACCATAAAGCTCTTGATCTTTGTTTCCACATATTCTCCTATCTATCCATCCATTTCTGAGCCTCATCTGTAGCTCTAACAATCTCCCAAGTATTTAAAGTTGGTGGGTCTTTATTTTGTGCCAGAGAGAGTTTGAGCCTTGCCTCTTTTAGCTTGACTTGGACCTTGCCAAATCTAGACTTATTCCACCTTTGTAACTTATTGCTACAGCCAAAAAATGCAATCCATAACACCTGCATGCCACTTGAAGAGGCAATAGTGAGCCACTCATGTTGAACTATTATTGAACATTCCACTTTTTCAAGCCACATTGCCTCAAATCTGAAAGGTTTAGAACCTCCCCCTCTTTACTGTGCACCTTCTAACTCAATTCATAATGAGAGATGATCAGAATAAGAGATAGAACCATAGGTGAGTGAGGCTCAATTAAACAGATTACACCAAGAATTGTTACCAAGGAACCTATCCAGCTTCTCAAAGACTTGAGCCACATCTTGTCTTCCATTGCACCAAGTATATTTTGGACCATAGAATCCAAGGTCCCTTAACTCATAGTCTAGAAACATTTGTTGAAAGTCAAGCATTTGCTATTGTGGTCAATCTCTTCCCCCCCCATTTCTCCTGTACTGTTAAAATCTCATTGAAGTCCCCATACACTAGCCAAGCCTCCTAAGGATTCCTCTTCAAACTTCTTAACAAATTCCAAGTATCCATTCGTCTTGTAGTATCAGGTTGGCCATAGATACATGTCAAATACCAATTGCTTGAATCTTCACTTACCATAGCATCAAAATGTGAGGCTAAGTAAGTCAGAATGGACAATGGCACTTCCCTCTTCCATAATACTGCAAGGCCCCCACCTCTACCCACAATATCAACTGTTAAGCAACAATTAAAATTTAATCTAACTCTACAAAATTTCATTTGTGCAACAATAAGTTTTGTCTCTTGCAAGAAGAAAACATAAGGATCTTCTCTTCTGATTAGATCAGAAAGAGTATGAATACCATGAGGGTTCCTAAGCCCTCGTTTATTCCAACTTAGGATCTTTATTGAGTTCGGTGGGGCTGTGCACCAGCCACCACCGAAACCTATGGAATGGGTTCCTCATTCCCATCATGGAGTTTAGCTTTTCTTTTAATTCTTTTAGGAGCTCTAGCTACTTCCAAAGCATCAACAATACTATGATGTCTCTTGGGCCTCCCATGATCACTTATAGATAAGGAATGGTGCACCTAGGACCTTGAGTTCTCCTCTATTTACGAATAGTACTAGAGGTAGATAGGTTCTCTTCTTCTGCATTCAAAACATCCTTCCAGCCAGAAGAACAATAGCCTCCCTTATCGAATTGACACAATTACCCCTCTGTTGATCAGTTTCAATGATGTGCCTCATACCATCCACAGCAGTTACAATTTCCACCTTATCCCGTTGTTGAACAGTTACCACGCTACGCCCTGTACCATCCGCATCAGCTACAATTTCCACCTTATCACTTGAGAACTGGCTAGATAACCTTTGGCCTGTAATTATCTCTTCATTACATACCGCCGGTAACGGAATCTGATGATCATTATCACAATTTCATATCTGCGCCCCAATAGCCTCCTTTCCAATGTTATCCTCAATAACTGCTTCTTTCCGATTACCTAGAGAGTCGTTGGCGGCTTGACCTGTAACCTGACCCATCGGAGGTCTGCTGCCTCCCTGGTTAATCTACTGACTACGTACAGGACCTGCATAATCACCAAAATTGCTTGCACGTAGCCAGGGTCCATTTGGAAAATCAGAAACAGAGAACTTTTCCATCAATGGCTACCATTGATTACATTCCTTATGACTATGGCCAAGGGTGCCATAGATGTTGAAAAAATTTAGGAGGCGTTCATAAGAGAAGCAAACCCAGAAGGGATTAGATGAGCCCATACAAACCTTCTTACCACGTAGCAATGGTTTAGTAACATCCAACTTAACTCTAATGCGCAGGTGCTCCCCCCAGGCTAGTTAAGCCTTCTCCAAATCAACCTCCACCACCCTACCAACTTCCTTCCCTATTGTGTTTTCCATCTTCCAGTTCCTAGCCGTAATGGGAAGATCGCAAATTCGAACCCAGAAGAGTGCTTTAGGAAACAACACTTGATCTACTTGTTGTAGCCCTTCAACCTCACTTGTGAGAACCAAGTGTTTATCGAATGCCCAAGCACCCTCTCCGATAACACGTTCTTTATCCCATGGATCATCAAACTCAGCAATGAACAAATTAGCACTGACATCCCAAATGGAAATAGGCTTACAAGGATGCCATAGACGCTTCATAGTACTCTTAAACGCCACCTTGGTAAAGTGTTTAACAATGAATAGTTTAAACAGCAAACACTTCTCCCTTCTTCCTAGAGCACCATCAAGAGACGCTTTGTCCACCACTATAACATCCTCTTCCTGCTCAGTCAAGGACAGTTGTTCACACATCTTCTCTTGATTAACCTCCATAGCATTCACACACTAAGATGAAAGGGGAGCCCGAGATTCAACCCTGCAGGAAGCAGGTAGGGAACCTCTACTCAGGGAGGCCCTCGAGAGGATATAGAGTGATTGTGTGTTGAAGAGAGGTAAGGATTTGTTTATTTTTTATTGTGATTTTTGTTATTGTGTTTATTTAGATTTGTTCTTTTGTAAGGAATATTGTTATTGTTTTTTTAACTAACTAGTATTGTGTTTATTTTGAAGGAATATTTGTTGGAATTTGTGATTTGTGAAGGGAATTTGTGATTTTAGCTTGATATATTTCTAAACTTGATTGTGTGTTGATATATACTAGATATTATGATTTTTGTGATTATATTGAAATTTCTTGGAATCTATTGTGATTATTTTGTAAATTTTGTGAATATATTATGATTTTTTGTGAATATATTGTGAATTTTGTAAACGTATTGTGAATTTTGTGAATATATTGTGATTTTTTGTGAATTTTGTCAATATATTGTGATTATATTGTGAATATATTGTGATTTGTGATTATTGTGATTATATTGTGTTTATGTGATAATTTATTTTTTGATAGGAAATCTAAAGAATGCATAATTAAATGATAGGAAATAATAAGATACTAAAATTAAAAAAGATAATTTTATGTATAATATATACGAGATTAAACAAATACAAATATATAACTAATATGATATTAAACAGTACACATAAATAATTAATAATATATACTAAGTTTAAAGCAAATAACTAATCTTTATGATTAAAACAATACTAAGTTTGAATAAATAACTAGTTAATTTCAAATAACTTAAAATTATTCAAATAATTATATCTAACAAATAACTAATAACTTTAACTAACTAACTAAGTTTGAGACAAATAAATAATTAATTTCAAATAACTTTAAAATTATTCAAATAATTCATATAACCAATTTCACATACTATACTTAGGACAAAGTATACTAAACTTCTTTCTAAACCTCAAAAAAAGACCAACAATAGATTCTTTCCTAAGGCTTCCAAAGAAGTTTAGTATGAATATACATTACTTATATGTTATAGTTTGTGTTATAACTTATGTATGTGACATTGCATGAATAACCCTAGACCCGTCCGGGAATTAGTGTACACTCAAGAGTTCACTAATTCCTAAATTGTCTAGTGTTGACAGTTTGAGATTATATTATTTATATTGTACATTTTCGTTACTCTTTCTTTACACATTCAGGATGGAAACTTCGGTGTCTTCTTCATTTGTTCTTCGGGTATATTGTTCGTAGGGTGACAATCTCTCTTTGCGACCATGTATAGTTGGAGAACTATGGGGTGGTGCTGCTGAAATTTCTATTGACGTGGAGAATAGAAGAGTGACAAAACTTGTGTAATATGGATGATATAATATCGAATGAGATAGGACCAACTACCTTTATCTAAAGAACTTGGAAAATTGAAATATTGAATTGGAACATGTGATGCATGTGAAATTAGTTGTCATTATACTAATCCATAGGTTTTTTTAGAAATTGACAAAAATTAGATGTGTCTTGGCGATGGACTTGGAAAAGACTTCGTTTTGTATGCATATGGAGTTAAAAACTTTATTGATTTTGCTTGGGCCTTTACTGATAGTTGCGATTACATTAGATGTCTATATCGAGGGTGCAAAAGGCTATGCGCTATAGGATTGGATGAAGTAGAAAGTCATATATTTATGAATGGTATGGATTTGGAATATACTCAATGGGTATTTCGTGGTGAACCATATGAACAATCTGGCAATATTATGTTCGGTGATGGCAGTGAAATGAGGCACGTGAATGACGATAATGAGAGGGATGAGATAAAGGAGAATGAGGAAAACAGGCTTGTCCCGTATGATGCAGTCTTGTTATGGCGTGTCGTACATAAGTTTGTTCCTTGGACTATTTATGATGCAAGATTTGTAGTGGATCACGATTATAGTAGAGATGAAAATGACATTCTGATTATAGAGGCCAACCAGGAAGATGTATAGGGTATTAATTTATTTGTTGACCTTGCACTCGAATTAATCCCCTTATGTAGAGATGACGCCCCACCCGTACATCTCAACCCATCCGTATTAAATGATCCTTCAATTGAAGAGTTTGATAAATTAGAAGAAGAAGTCAATGAAGAAGACGAAGAAGAAAATGACGATGTGGAAGGAGATTACGAAGATGTTATCGAATAAGATTATGAAACAAGCATGAAAAATACATCTAGAGATGAAGCATTAAAGTATTAAATGTTTTATTTACATAGGTGACGGTTGCTTACATTTTTCATAATTTCTTCTAATTTAGTTCATTGAAAATATTAATGCTTTCCAAGGATGCCACCAAAACAACAGAGAAGAAATGTACCTCCTCTGCCTAGTCCCGAACTGGTTGAGGACTCCCCAACTGAGGACTTCGCTCCTAATCAAGTTAATACACAAGAGGCAAACAGCCAGTCCACACCTACCAGTAAGAAAAATCTTGTTGATAATTAAGTGTATTTGAATACTTGGGGAGAATGGTTTTAATAATTTTAAATAAATTAGTTGATGCCTTGTCACGTCGCTGTCGTGGCTTAACACGTGGCTTGGCTCTGGAAAAAAATAGAAGGCATGGGAAAATCAAGATCAACTTCCCAAATAGCTATAAATATGGATTATTCAAAAGAATAAAACATCACTCAGGGTGTGGAAAATTGTGCTACATTGCTTTCCTCCTATGTCGGAACACTAGTCCAAGCTTATGCGTCATTTTATGTGTGGTCGTAGTGATATGTTACTAATGAGATTAAGGATCACATTTGAAGTCATGTACTGGTGAGTTTATATACCATAGTTTTTTTATAGATATTTTAATTTCATATTTTTTGCGCATTTCATTTTTTAGGTTGAATTCGACTTAAATTTTGGTCGCAGTGCACAAGTGTCACCTTTCAATGAGTTGAAGGTTACATTATTTTGGCTTCACAAGGAACAATGTAACATCCAGACCTAGCGCCAAGCCGATATATTTTTTTTTATGGACCATAAAGCCCAAGCCCATGTTATCCTATTTTCAGACTCCACGTTGTACACAGTTTTAAGTCGGTTTTATCCCTATGCATGCACACCGCTTTCACCCATATCTAGGGTTTTAATTTGGTCTTTCACTCACCTAAATATACCACACGTTAGAATACACAATCGTCTCTTTTCGATCCCAAGAGTAGCCGCTACCCAGCTTCGCGCAGTTCCTCCCAAGCCGCTCTAATTGTGCACCACCTACCCAGTCCTGTACCTCCACGTAGCTACCGCCAACCACCACCAAGTTTTTTTTTGTCATCCCGTAGCACCACGTGAGACGCCGAGCCCACAGATCGCACAGCAAGAGACTCACCCACGCACGACCAAAAGCCAGTCTGCACCTTCACGGTTTTACTCAACCATCACACAGGAACTGTAGCTTCAAGCCGCTGCATACTCCACCATGGCGCTACCATAAGCCACCACCGTGACCCAGTAATGAACCCACGTCAGAAAACACCACCCTCAAAGACACCAAAGGACCTCTGTTTTTGCATCTCAAAATAGGGCACTTTTTCTTGTTTCGGTCCCACCAGCCACGGCGAAGGGAAGCCAGGCAACTCCGACACCCCAACCTTTCCATGATCTGCTATTGCCCAACTACCTTATTGTCGCTACATCACTACCCTCTCGGTGAGTATTCCGTGTATTTTCTCTCCATCTCTATTCCTATCCCGCACATCTCTCTCTCCCCGTCTCTCTCTCTCACCACTCTCTCTCGTTCACTCATGCGCAGCCCAGCTCGAGGGAGTTCCTGCCGCACTCCCGCTCTTCTGTCGCGCCACCTCGGTCCCTCCAGCTAGCCCCGTCACGCCTCACCCCTCCCTGCGTGCCTTGGTTTCTTCGGGTAAGCTGCTGCTGTCGCATACGGGGTGTTAAGTTATATATACATACATAATATATATATATATGATATATATGGAAAGTTTTAACCTAATGGTTGGGTACTTACCAGTTTAACCTTAGTGAATTTCCATATATATGTTTTCGATGGTTCTTTTTGGATTTATGATTAAATGGGTTTTTGTTTTAAGTCTCATAAAATATTATGTTTGTGGAGATAATATTTTAATAATATTGTTAACTAAAGCAAGTAAATCTATTTTAAGAGAGGAGTTTTCACGACGTATTTTATAAGATTTTTAAAGTAATCAGAGTATTCTATTAATTTATAATATTTTGTTGGTATTTTAGATATTTTAAATATTACCTTTTATTGAGTTCCGTAATTATCATAATACTTGTTCGATTAAAAGGATATTGATGGTTTTGGAAAATAATGTTATTTTGAGGTTATGAGAATTTTTAAGTTTTGAGGAATTAAAATAGGTCATTTTAGAAGCTTAGGCTTAAATTTTGAAATACGTGATTTACTGAAAATTTACGAAAATTACGTGATTATCTTATAAGTGAAAAGTAATATTTGTTCGGCACTTTTGAGAAAATTTTAGAAAAGCTAAGAAGTCCAGGTAAGCGGAGTTCCTATGCTAGGTTTTATACGAGTTATCGAGACTGAGGTTGACTTTTTGAAAACTTTGCATATTTTGAGATGAAATGAAAACTTGGGAAAAATCAACCTCGGACGCTTATTTGCATTACTCATGAAATCTGTATAAAAAAGAGAAAATATTTTCTAACATACATTGTGTAGACATGAGCTAACTTTTGTCATGTTGTCTCTAAAATCTGAAAAAGAGCGATATTGAGAATTTGAAAAATTGTGCATTGAATTAGAAAGATGTTCTGACTTTTGTTTTCGATATGTGAGAATGATCTAATTATGTTTTGGTACTCTATTTTATTTTGATATGGCATATGAAAACCTTTGGCATGATGTACTGCTTTTTTGTATCTGACTTTGTCTCTACTCTGCTCTGTTTGGGTTGGTACCAACATTTCTGTCTCTGAGAGCACCCACTTTGGAAACAAAGTGGTTTTATTGTGGTCTTTCTTGTGTACACACTCGAGGCTCCAAGAAGAATAAGAGAAAGATTTCACCTCTGTCTCTATCCGGTTTGGCCACCGGGGATAGCACAACCCTACCACGGGGGTGAAACATGGTCTCTGCTCTGTAAGATGCTCTGTTTTGATGTGATGAAGATGCTCAGGTTATGTTATGCCAAAGTACTATGGGTTTTGTTTGTCTTAAAACCATCGCTCTGTTACTTTTGAAAACATGTTTTGTTCTGCTCGATAACTCTGAAAAATATTTTGTTCTATATATTGTACTCTGTAAATGCTCATGTTTGCATGCTAGCATATGTCCTCTGCTTACTGAGTTATTGATAACTCACCCTTATATCCACAATATTTTTTCAGATGAGTTGAATATTCCAATTGAGGATCAAGAATATGGAGCATAGGCGAGAGGAGTTAAAAATGATGGTTTAAGCATAGAAGATTTACATGAGTGTTGAGGATTTTTATTCAGTAAGCTTGTTGCGCTCTGATGATGTGTTTTTTTGGGAGGTTGATGTTTATATTAAGACTTGGTATTGTCTTAGAATAATTATACTGGAGTATTTAATGTGAATTAATGAGTATTTTATGCGATAGAGAAAAATTTGAGTATGTACTATGTGGATAGAAAATGATTTTTAAGTGACATGAGTTAACTCTCCAGACCCTCGGGGACGGGGCGTTACAAACAATGTCATGACCACTCCAAGAAATTTGAGACGTTCAAAGAGACTGCTCAGTTCCCTTTTCAGGATATGAAGTTAGACGATTGGAGGAAGTGTGGTGATCTTTTCACAAGCCCAGATTATCAGGTGAAAAGCCCCAGTCCTAGATGATGTCAGAGAGTTACTACCTGTCACCTAAATCCTTTTTCACAATACAAATAAATATTCCAAAGACTCCATAAACATATCCTCATCCATTTTCAAAAACTCCATAACCATAAATATGACAACTCAAGACTTAATATAATTGTCAACATCCCAATAAATCGATCAATGTACAAAATAATAACCTTTCAATAATCTCAATACTTACTTACTCCCTACATGTTTTCAATCTACCTATTTTCTATTGTCGATCCTCAGTCTAAGCATTCACTACATCTGAAAAATATTGTGGAGATAAGTTGAGTTATCAACAACTCAGTAAGTAGAGAACATATGCTAGTATGTAAACATGAGCATTTTCACAGAGTTCGGAATGCATAAACAAAACATTTCAGCTTCAATATGTAAATTTCAAAAAATACTTATTATCAAAAAATCAAAGCGACACTTCAAACTGTTCATATTCAAAAACCAACTTTTCATATTCAAAGACTCCTTTGGCTCAACGTGACTGAACATATTTATTTTATCATATCATATTCGAACAGAGACTATGTTTAACCCTCTGTGGTAAGGTTGTGCATTATGCAGAAAGCCAAATAGAACATAAATCACCATGTTACCAAAGCGATTCTACTCAAAATAGAGACCACTATTATATCTCGTGGTAGGGCCAGAGGTCACTATTATATCCCCTGACAGAGCTAGATGCCACTATTATATCCCGTGACAGGGCCAGAGGACACAATTGTATCCTGTTACAGGGCTAGAAGTCAATATTGTATCCCATAAGAGGACTCGAGATCATAGCAAAATAGATTCAGAATCACTATATCAGAACTAGAATCAAAGTCAGAATAGAATCAGAAAGTCATGCTAAGGTTTTTTCAGATACCACATCATATCAAAATAGAGTATTAAAATCAATTTAGACAATTTCACATTTTCCAAAATTGGTTCAGAACATCTTCACGTCAAAAGCAAGAATTATCAAATTTCATTTTCACTCCTTTTTCTCAGTTCAGTAACATAATGTCAAAAATATGCTCATGTCTACACCAGTCATGTCAAAAGATACTTTATTCTTATATAGAAATTCATGAGTAATACAAAACAAATAACTAGGGTCGTTTAAATTTCTTTCCAAAACAAAACATGCATTTTTCCAAAATCAACCTCAGTCCATTTTACTTTTATACAAAGTCTAGCATAGGAACCCTGCTTACGTGGACTTCTTAACTTTTCAGAAAGTTTCCTCAACAATGACGAACAAATATAAATCATCACTGAGAGCTATGTGTAGCGGTGGCCTAGGTGGATGTTTAGGGCGACATGGCTGGCAGCGGCGGTAGGTCACGTGAGCGAGGGGCTCACTGGTGGCTAAGTTGAGGTCTGCGGTTGGCCACCGGGGATAGCACAACCCTACCTGGGGTTAAATATGGTATATGATATAATATGGTGACATGATATGATACGATACGATATGATATGATAAGATGAAGATATTCAGTTATGTTATGCCAAAGTTTTTTTGAATATGACCAAAGGGTTTTGAATATGAGCAGTTGGTTTTTTATTATGAAAAGATTGAAAAGTCACTCTGATTTTTTGATAATACAATTTGAGACGTGCATATTAAAATGAAATTTTTGTTTCTGCATACCGACTTTTCTAAAAAGGCTCACGTTTACATATTAGTATACGTTCTCTGCTTATTAAGTTGTTGATAACTCACCCATTTTCTCCAAATAATTTTTAGATGATGTGGATGGTTCAGCTGAGGACCAAGAATAGAAATTGTGAGAAACGCTAAGCTAAGGATAGGTTGTTGGGTACCTTAGGGTACTACTGTTAACAAAAGATTTCTAACTTCTTTTAGATACGTTTATGTGTCTTTTTTTTCTTTAGTAAGACTTGAAGATTTATCAGTCATTTATGTTGAGCCTATTGGGAGATTTAGGCCCATTTGGTTTATGTTATTAATATAGTGATGACTTTGTGGAGATTATTATGTGTCTATTTGGCATATATGAGATTGATTATTGTTTTCGAAATCTTTGGGGATTTTAGATGTGTTGAGAGACAGGTTTATAACTGACAGGTACTAATTCTCAGACCAATCCAGGGCTGGGGCATTACAGTTCAAAATGACTAAACAAAACATTTCAGTTTCAATAAACAAATTTCAAAACTTACATATTATCAAAAAAATCAGAGCGACAATTCAAACTGTTCATATTAAAAAACTAGCTTTTCATATTCAAAGACCCCTTTGGCACATCCTGACTGAACATCTTCATGTTATCATATCATATCAAAGCATCATATCAGAACTGAGACCACGTTTAACCCCCATGGTAGGGTTGTGTGTTCTGCAAAAAGCTAAGCAGAATATAAATAACCATGTTACCAAAACAATTGCACTGAGAGCAAACACCACCATTATGTCCCATAGTAGGGCCAGAGGTCACTATTATATCCGATGAAAAGGCCAAAGGTCACTATTGTATCCCTTGAGAGGGATAGAGATCAGAGCAAAATATAATTAGAACCAGAATCAAAGTCAAAACCGAATCAGAAAGTCATGCCAAAGAATTTTTTTTTTTCAGATACATCATATAAAAATAGAGTACTAAATTAAATTTAGATGATTTCACATTTTCCAAAATAGATTCAGAACATCTTCACGTCACATGCAAAAATTATCAAGTTTCATATTCGCTTCTTTTTCTTAGTTCAGTAACAAAATGCCAAAAATAAGCTCATGTCTACACTAGTCATACTAGAAGATACTTTATTCTTATATAGAATTTCATGAGTAATACAAAACAAATAACTGAAGTCGTTTCAATTTCTTTTCATAACAAAATATGCATATTTTCCAAAAATTAACCCAGTCCATTTTATTTTTATGCAAAGTCTAGCATAGGAACCCCGCTTACCTGGACTTCTTAAGTTTTCAGAAATTTTCCTCAACAATGCCGAACAAATATAAATCGTCACTAAGAGCTATTTGTAGTGGTGGCCTTGGTGGATGTCTATGGGAGAGCGGCAAGGAGCGGCAGCAGGTCACATGAGCGAGGCAGTGAAGGGCTCACTAGTGGGTGAGCTGAAGTCTACGGTGGAGCACGATGGTAGTGCACCATCAGGAAGAGAGAGAATCACGTAGAAAGAGGGGAGAGTTGTGTTATCGAGTGGGGTGGAGATATCATGTGATGGTGGCTCACGGCGGCACCAGGTTCGACATGGTTTTCTGGGTGGTGCATCAGGAGTATCAGGGTGGCTGCGTGGTGGTTGAACGGAGGAGGTTGGCTACGTGGTGGTCGAGTGGAGTATCATGCCCATGCTTGTTGCTCTATTTTGAGTATGGAAAAAAGGGGCGGTTTTCTTTGGGTGTTAACCAAAAGGCATGCGGCTCACTATGGTGTTAACCGTGGTGGTTAGTGGTCTGCAGGGGCATCTCACGGTGACAGTGTGGTGGTGTAGGGCTGAGGTTTAGGCTGAGGGCCTGTGGTTTCTGTCTTGAGAGGTGGTCTGGGCATGTTGGTTTCCATTCAAAGTTGTTGTGCTGCACGATAGGGGTGGCATTGCCGTTTATGTCAGGGAACAAGGCTGTAGCAGTTTCTCGAGGGGTTGGGTGGTGGGGGTACTTGTTTCCCACCATGGTGCATGGCTATGACGTGAAGGTGTTGGGAGGGTGGCTGTGTGCATGGCTCAAGGAGTTTCCATGGAGGAGAAACTGCCACAGTGAACGTGGAGGTTGCTTCCATTGCTAGTCTTCATAGGGTTAGGTTGTGCAGAGACAGCAACGGTGACTGAATGGAGGTTGTGGAGGGTGGCGGCTTCATTGTGGGGGAGTTGCCTTGCGAGGCAACAGTTTGACTCTTGAGAGGTTGCTGCTCTGTACAATGGAGGATGAGGGAAGGAGACAGCAGCCCTATTCTTGGGTTTTCTTCATGCACGAAGGATTAGGTAAGTATATATAGGCGAACGAAAAACCAAAAACAAACCCTAAAGGGATGAGGGAAGGAGAGATGTGGGTGCATCGGGATGGGAGTCGTGCAAGATTGGGGGAGGGTGAGGGGGGTTTAAAGAAACTAACTGAATATTGGTTGGTTCTCACGGGTTGGGTTTTGGGGTGATTGGGTAGGGCCCATTTTGAATTTTTAGGCTCACATTTTGGGTGGAATAAGAAATTAATAAGTGGGCTTTTTCCTGAGTTTTGGTCCTCGACTCAACTCTAAAAATAATCCAACTTGGCCAAAATTTTCTCGACCCATAAGAAGATTTTTACCCTAATTTTCAAATCCAATGAAATAAAATCATATTATGCCAAAATAAAAATAGTAGGCCGTAGTTTATTCCAAAAAATTTACTCGCAATTTCAAATGGACTTTTCGTACCTATAAACTCCAAAATAAAGAAAAGGGCTTGGTGCTAGGCCCGGGTGTTACATCAGGTATTCTAGATTTGTCTCCTTTAACTTATTTACATCTATATTGGTTTTATATATTATATAACATTGTTAATTTCTCTTGCAACACTTAAGTTCTACTAATGCACAAAATAGAACGTCTTTAAGAATCCAACATCGCGCTAGTTCAAGGTCATTTCAACACCTTACTGATAAAATGGTAATTAATATTTATTAAAATTCAGTCATAGTATGCTTTTTTAAAATTACTGATGTGGCTTTGTTAGAAATACAATGATCCTGAAAATTTTTCTCTCATTCAAGTCAATGCTGCTACCTGATGTGTACAACGAGTGGATTGATCCTGTCGCTAAAGATAATTATGTAAGTGAGTTCATTTTATATGAATAAATTATATCAACATGTGAATAGATATTATGTTTACCTTCTGTTTCTTTTAATATGTTAGTTATTGTGTGTTTTCTTCCTAATTGTAAGAAAAAATTATTGAGATGTAGTCAGCAACTGAAGAAAATTCTCCTTGTGATATGGACATATTTACGCAGTTTTTGTACATGAAGGTTTGCTTATTTTTTGTGATGGTTTCGTTCGTCACAATAGATCAAATTTGTAATAGTGGTTCATGATTGCTTGTGTGTGTGTCTGTCATATAGGGCCGGGGGAGGTTGATTGAAGAAATTCGAGATATGCCACTCCGAACAAAAGCTCGGGATTGACAGGCAAAAGAAAAGCCAAAAAAAGAAAAATAAAAAAAGATGCCTCCTTCGAGTTGTACTCAACGTGAGGTTCCAGAAAGGGATTAAGCCTTTCACGGATGTTCACCGCTTGGGTCAGTCTAGATGGCAATAGAAACATGCGTTTTGATCTTGAGACGGTTATTGCACATTTCCAAATAAGAGATGAGACTGCTTCAACGCGTGTGGGCTGTAGAACGTTGGCGCTGGCGGCTTTTGTCTTGAGAGCATCAATCTTTGGTACATCAAACACGTACCTCCTTGAAACAGTCGTCTCATTTGCCAAGCTCATGGCTAGTGGCGGCAATGTATGTCTCGGAGGTATGCGAGATGCGGCACTGAATTCCGGAGGCAGCACTGCCTCACCAGACGCGGCAAGAGCCGCGCTAGCCCAACTATTTATGAACATGCTAGTCGTGGCTGCATCGGCTACCTTGTACTTTGAAACATATATATATATATATATAGAGAAATATTCCAAGAAAGCTTAATACTATTAATTAAATATGTGATTTGTCATTTTTTTCTTCTATTTAAATATGCAAATATTTAAATATTAAGATATAGAGGCAAAATTGATAAATTACGTATTGATTAAGTAATGATGTAAGATTTCGATTTAGAATTATTCATATTTATAGCACCGCTTCAACATTAGATCAAGTTTCTCTTAAACCAATTATACAATTAATGACAATTATGTCACCGCTTCACTATTAAAACTTAAATTAAAAACTACATTATTATATATAAATAACTTTAAAATCTATAATTTTATCCTATATTTAATTATATAGAGTTATAAGCTGCGTGTCTTAAGAGGTTACGTTGTCTTAAGGCCACCTAGCTAGGACAGTCACCGCATGCATGCGAGCTCGATCTGTAGAACTTAAATGAATTGTATTCATTTCATTTGGACACATACTTCATCGTTAGAGGGATGCGAGTAGTTGGCTTTATCCCTGGACCGTACGGTGTTTGGTGTAATTTAAACTCATCTCAATTCATTTCATTATTATAATTTTTTAAAATTTTCACACAAAATATAATAAACAATTCAACTTTTTCAAATTTCAAAATAATAATAATATTCTAATAATATTTTATTTTAATATTCATAGATCATCTCAATTCATCTCTAATCCAAACCATCACATAGCCAATTATTACATCCATGCCCACTATGCCACTATTAGGGGTGTTCTTCATCCGGGTTCCGACCCGGGAACCCGGGTGGATTCCCGGAAATCCGAGTTGTATCCGGATTTATTTTATTTTATTTTAGTAAAAGTCTTTATTTTATTAATTTTTTTCTAAGAAGTCAAGTTCATGAAACGCATAATATTTGTGTTCTAAAAATACTAAATGCATGTAAAACAAAAAAACAAATCCAATATTCATCTATGCATGCATCACAATGCAATCCACTACATATTACACTAATGGTATTTATAAATTACATTACCAAACACAAAATTACAAGAAATGAGTTAAAAAATCAATAGCACAGTCTTCTCTCAGTGATTTAATCTCCCCAAATAATAGTCCATTGTCAATTCTTGTAGCCAGGTAATCAAAAAGCTCATTAACTAGTTCTGCATATTATATTAAAAATGAGTATAGAAAATGAGTATAAAAATTGATGGTTTTATGCATAAAGATTGCAGCACCTCAAAATGGTTTTGAAATTAATGACGATACATCAAAATAATGTCAAGAAATGAACCCAAACAGTCCAAGCAAGCTAAAGGGCAGTCATAGAAAAGATGCATATCAGATTCAATATCACCCAAAATAGTCTACTGTATGCTTGCAAATGCATGTGCTAGTGTTTGGCAATAATAGTGAACAACTCTAGACAGAGCATAATGGTAGAAAGGAGTTCAGATAACAAAAGTCCTATTATTTCAGATAAGCTTGTTTGGGTAAGCAAAATTAAAATGCGTTTTAGGCCAAGAACTATTGAGATTAGAAAAAAGAAGCATGAGTTAAACATCATTATTAGGCCACCAATACCCTATAAAAAGCCTTTGCTTTTCTATGAAATAGTCAAGCAAAACAAGTCTATAAAACCCTATTCACCACCAATCACAACTAACAAAATAATAACAATAAAGAATCTAAGCTAAACAAAAATCTAACAAATACCACAATGCACCAATGTCCCTGTAACACCCCGTTTCCGAAAAAACATTTTAGAATTTTCGAGGAGCCAGTGTGCTACTACTAAACTTAAATATAAAAAGATTTTCCTTTTTAACAACGCGCCAGATACGAAAGAATTCCATAAAATAACAAACTTCAATAAATACTGAAAATTTAAAATAAAGTCTGCGGAAGCATTTATTAAAAAATACAGAAGTCTTATGTGCTTATCAAAATAATTTATTTAAACCATAGAAATAATCATAGCAAAATCTGTCTAGGCCTCAGCCTTGCCTCCCGGAGTCAAGTCCTGTCCTGCAGTCTCATCTTCATAAATGTCATCACCTGGGGTGGTTTAAAAACATGAAAACAAACTAAAATGAGTCGAATACTCAATAAGCAACACATCATACAGTAAACATAATAAACATAATGTGTCTTGCAAAGCGTGCGTATTCAAAAATACATGCATAAATAACATGAGCATGAACATTAACTTATCTTTCACTTATCATAGGCCGTTACCCACTGTTGACCCCCGTGAGTTAGGGTTAGCGAATCTAAAAAGATTCCGATTCCGCCCGTGGCCGCGGGTTGTGGAATCCATACATAAGGAAGACAATACTGGGTGCACTACCAGCATGTACGACCTGGCAATGCAATATGCCCATAACATAGGTACCGTTTTCATATCATAACATAGGCCGTTACATATTTTATCAAATCATACTTGCATACTTGTCATTTCATAGATTTCAAAAGAAATCACATACATACTTGTCATATCGTATCATAGATTTCAAACGAAATCGCATTCTTTCATAAATGTCGTGATACGTGTTTCATTGCATAAAATCATGATTTTTCTTTTATAAATAATTTTATGAATAATCTTCACATAAAATCATGCATTTCATAAATAATTTTATGAATAATCTTTCACATAAAATCATGACTTTTTCATAATTTTATCATGTTTTGGGTACGTAAAAAGGGTTTCCAATAAAGGGCATACATGCATAATATCTTTTATAAAAAGACAAACAGCTCAATGTACATAAGCGTAAGGATATGATCATGCTACTTACCTTGCAATGCTAATCCACTATTTTTTTTGGCACGAAATCGGTCGCCAAGAGAGGAAGCATGCGACGAAGCGGGGGCTGAGGAGAGGGTGGCGAGTGCGGCGGCAAAGCTGTGTGGAGGTCCGGGGCGTAGAGTAACCCAGCTGCGGCCGAAAGGTGTGGACGCTTCCGACGAGGAGAGACGGTTGCTAAGGTGGAGGCTTGGCTCTACAGTGGCTCCGAAAATACTCTGTTTTGAGGGCCAAAAAACAGAGGAGGCTGGTTGATGGCTTTTTCCGAGGCAAGTCGAGAAGTGATTCTGCTAGCTGGGCAACGAGGTGGTCAGAGGGAGGAGCTGCGTCGTGGTTATGGAGGGAGGCAAAGTTTTATGCTCTTTTGTGGGGCTGGGGTAGTGCTAACGCACGGTTTCCGTCTCGCAGATGGCCCTCGATTTCCTATTTCCTGGACGTGGCCTGGAGGCCGTGCATGGAGTAGGGGCAGCGTGCGAGGGCTTAAGGAGTGCGGCTGGCAGTTTGGGTTGGCGTGGAGGGGATCATAGTGTGACGTGGGGAAGAAGGTGTGGGTTTGGTTTCCATGGAAAATTTTCAGAGAGGAAAAAAAATAGCTTGGCGGCAGTGGCTATGCCTTTCATGCAGAGGAGAGCTTAACTATTTATAACCTAGCCAGTTCAGAGCCAAGAGAAAAACCCTAGGATGAGAAACGTGAATGTGGAGGAAAACGGATGAAGCCCGTGCATGCATAGAAATCTAGCACTGAGAGGAGTCTACGTGATGGAGGGCTATTGCGGCAACAATCAAAGTTCTCGTATGTGTATAAAAAAAAGACATGGTGGAAAACCCTAGAGAAAAAAATATAAAGGGAGAGACGTGCATGTGCATGTGAGTGGATTAGATTTCGCGTTTGAAAATCAAAGAAGAGAAAAAAAAATCCGGCAAGAGGAGTTGTAATATGAAGAGGATTCAAGGGCTGGACAGAAAATAATAATAGTAAAAATAATAATAATAATAATAATAGAGCCTTAATAAAATTATTCAAATTTTATCCCTAAAAAAAATATAGGGTCGGGTCGTTACAGTCCCAAACAATCCATGAGTTATAAAAGCTCAATAGAGAGAGAGAGAGTGAGGGTTTTGAGTAACTGGTAGATCTGCCTAACCAAAACACTACTCACGCACTACCACAACAAAATAGGTTATAGATCTGGGCGACGAAATAAAACCCCAAAAAAAAAAGATCAGATCTAGCAAAACGACAGCTCTACTAGTCACTGGCAACGATGGCTAGGGTTTTGGCTTTCCCCAACACACTCTAGAAATGAAAGAAACCTCCCCCTAAGAGAAGAGATCTAAATGCTCAAAAGAGAGAGAGAGAGAGAGAGAGAGAGAGAGAGAGAGAGGAACATACAGAGAGTAGCAAAAAGGCTTCTGTCTTCTATGGATGGTGGCCTCTGATAGCACCAACGGCGATGGTTGTGGTTTCGGTACTCGGTCGAGAGAGAGAGAGAAGTTAGATAGAGAAGAGAAGAGAGAAGGCTTCTTCCCTTTATTACGGGCAAGAGACTGAAGAGAGAGCTTGGGTTTCCATTTGGACTTTGGGCAAGAGAAGAGAGATCGAGAGCTAGGGTTTTCTTTTGACACTTTGGGCGAAAGAGAGATGGAGAGCCAAGGAGTCAAGGACGAGGGTTTGGAAGTGGACTTTGAGCAAGAGAGAGAAGACATCGCAAAGAAGAATGAGGGTTTTTTTTTTATATATAACCCGGGTATCGGATGTTAAATCCGGAACCCAGGTTTCATAACCAGATCTAACCCGGATTAATCCGAATTTTGTAATGCTGGTTTCAACCTGGATTTCATCTGGGCCGAAATCCGGTTATCCAGGTTTCATATCGTTTAACGACCCGATCCTATATTTTTAGAGATAAATTACAGATAAATTTTTTTAAAGCTCAATAAATGAGTTAAAGCGAATTATCAGATGATTTTTTTTTAAAACCTAGAGTTAAGGCACCATTATTATTATTTTATTTTTTTTAATTTTCACTCCAAGCACGTGTGTGTTAGAGTCCAAACACTATTACTATTCTTATTTCCTCTTCATAATAAAACTCCTAGTTACCAGATTTGATTCTATAAAATTCAAACACTCACGAAATCTAATCCACTTCCATGCATGTACGTTTCTTCTCCTTCTTCACTAGGGTTTTCATTGGTCTATATATAGAGCTAGGCTCATTAGGTCCAACCGAAGCCAATTGTTCTAGCGTGAACAACCACCAGCCCCATCCTCAAGCCGAAACTAGCCCCTCACACTCGCAGACTATCATGTGATTTTCCCTCCACCTTGAATACCAAAGACAACCATGTTTTCTACTCAATCCTCCGTCGACCACTTGAAGATTCAGATCACCTCACTGCAGCCACCAGATAGCCGGCCAACAAACCACCTGCACGACTGAAACCAGTGCGTTAGCACTGCCCAACCCCACGTTTAGTCCCACTGCACAGCTACCCCACTCCACCACTGTCGCTCAGCCAAGCCTTCACGTGCGCCCCAAACCCCCAGCCCACTGCATAGAACAATTCTAAAAGAAAACTGCACATCGCAGTAGCAAGTTTAACCCCTGCTTGCACCCGTGCCGCAGGAAGCTCCTCCACGTGTCCTCCATCAGCCACAGCACCACGAAGGACCACCTAGATCTGCCCTAGTCCTCCTCGTTGCCCAGCTAGCAGAACCACTACAAGGCCTGCCCTCAGAAAAGCCAACAAGCCGCTGCCATCCTCCCCTGTTTTAGCCCCTTGAAACATAGTATTTTGGGAGCCCACCGTAGAGCCAAGTTCCCACCTTTTCAACCGTCACTCCTCGTCGGAAACGTCCTCAACACAGGGCCGCAACTCTGCTAGCTACACCCCGGACCACCATATGTAAGTCCTCTCCCTCAAGCCGTGTCCTTTCCCCCTCGTTCATCTCGTCTCTCTCACTTGGTCTCTCCCTCTCTCTCTCAAGCTTTCGGTTTCTCTCTATCTCTCCAGCCTTGAGCCACCGAGGAACCACCCAGCTCCGCCATTCAACACCACCAAGCTCGAAAGCCTCACGCCTAGCTCTCGGTAAGCCCCTACCCTTTACTTCACACGTAAAAACCCAACCTGAATGCATGCAACCTGCGTAAAACCCAACCCGAATGCATGCAACCTATAAAATCAACTTTAGGTGGGTTAGTTAAATTACAAAAAATGCCCTTAGTTTTGTTTTCCAAAAATACCCATGCCTATTTAGGATTAAAAGATGAGAATATTTTAGTGCTAGGAAGAATCTAGGTTTTGGAATTACAGACTATTTTAGTATTTTAGGTTTTAAATAAAATCACTTGTTTAATTAGAAATTTATGAAAATTACGTGTTTATTTTTATAGGCGACCAACTACACGCTGAAAATAGTGGATTAACACTGCAAGGTAAGTAGTATCATCATACCCTTACACGTATGTACGGTAAACGACATGTCTATTATAAAAATATTATGCATGTATGCCCTCCATTGGAAGCCCCTTTTTATGTACCCAAGACATGATAAAATTATGAAAATCCATGATTTTACGTGAAGAATTATGCGTTAAATTATTTATGAAAACTCATGATTTTATGAAAGGAGTTATGCATCAAACGATTTATGTGGGTCATGATTTTATGTGAAGGTTTATGAAAATTGATGATCTTATGTTGTACTTTATGCATTAAAATAGTTATGGAAAGTCATGCATGATTTTATGTGAGAGTTATGCATAAAATTATTTATGAAAAGTCATGAATTTATGTGAGGAAACATGTATCACGACTTTTATGAAAGAATGTGATTTAATTTGAAATCTATGATATGATATGACAAGTATGTATGTTATTTCTCTTGAAATCTATGATATGACAAGTATGTATGTAATACCCGAATCCTGCTACGTGGATTCTTACGTCATTCATTAAAATATTTTTAAGTTAAATATTTCGAGATAAAGACTTTCAGTAATTTTATTATATTATTTTAAGATGGGTGTGCTTTTATTTTTAAATGGGTCATTAAATAATTCATGGGTATGATTTTTTTATGACCTTGCTATTTTCCTTTCAATGCCTATAATTTTATTTACTCAAGAAATGACCCAAACTCTTTTTAATCTTCATCATTCATTCCTTAGCTTAGGGGACAAGTTTGATTTATATTCATTGGCTTTTTATTCTCCCTTACCCTTAGCTTCCCACATAAGCTAATTGGATTCTCTTCCTTCTCCTACACATTGGCTTCCTCAACAAGCCTTGGACTCTTCTTCCTTCTCTTACATGCCGGTTCCAAGGGACAAGGAAAACAAAAAACAAATTCCTCTTCTTCTCTTACACCCATCGACAGCCTCCAGAGCAAGTGATTTCTCCTCTCCATTCACCGTCGGTTCTAGGGCACACAAGGAGAACTTCTCAAGTCTTCCATCACACGAAGAACCCTTCGGGTTCCCCTCTCCCAGCCACACGATATCTCTCGGTTCCTCGAGCCGATTCTTCCATTTCGTAAGCCTAAGATTTTCCACCGAAAATCTTCAAAGGGTCAACCTCGTAAGTGAATTCATATGGTCTTAATTTCTGGTTTCGAAATCTTAAATTTATGATTTAATCTAGGGTTTGTTTTAAGAATTCTTCCGTTATTCCAGCTTTGAGATTTCGAACTTCTCTTCATTTCTTGTTGCTGTGTACTTCCGTGGCTGCAAAAGAGACCCAAACAGGTATTATATCTCCCATGACTTTTCTTGTGATTTAGGGGTTTTCAAAATATTGTGTGAACCGATTGTTGTGTAGTAATTTCTGGGTTTAATTCTCATTTGTTTCCCTTGTTAGCTGCTCTAGTGTGTGTATTCGGTTTTGGTGAAATTCCAGCTGTGTATGTTCTGTTTTACGGTGCTCTGTTTTGAGGTGGTTTTTACCATGGATCATGTTCGGTTTTGGTGGGGTGCCAGCCGTGTGTGTGTGTTCTGTTTTATGGTTCTACGCTGTGTGTGTGTATTCGGTTTTGTGGTTCCAGCTGTGTGGGTGTGTGCTCTGTTTTGAGGTGGTTTTGCCATGGATTATGTTCTGTTTTGTATGTGGATCAAGAAGCCGTGTGTGTGTGTTTAGGCTCTATTTTGGCCATGGGTCATGCCCTGTTGGAGTGTTCCAGCCGTGTGTTTCTTATTATTGGGATGACATAATTTCTGGTTTAAGCTTATTAGTCACAAGTCCTATTTTGGTATGGGATAAGTCCTGTTTTGGTGTTAAAAGTCATGTCTTTAGGTGTTAAAAATTATGGAGTTAAAGTGATGAGGACATCTCCTTCTATTAATGTTTTAGTTATTTTGTTAATGTTTTGTCTATTTTATTTAGGGTTGTATTGCCCTACTACTTAAAGACATTTTCTATTTTTGTCATTTTATTAATGTGTTAGTTATTTCATTTAGGGTTTGTGTTGCCCTACTACTTAAAGACATTTGAAGGAATTTTGGAGTTAGTTGATTTTGAATGCAAAACTGATGCGCTAGCCGCCCCTCTCCAGTCCCGATTGCTTTCTTCTTCTCCCTCCCTCCTCTCTCGTTCATTTCTCTCCTCTATTTTCTTAATATTCTGTTCTTCCTCTTGTCTCACTTCTATCCTACATCACCTCTTGTCTCACTTCTATCCTACATCATAAAGTTTATAGTTTAGACATGTTTTCCTAAGATTTTTGGCCCAAGTAAACCACCAAGACTTTTAAATTAAATTGGTAAGCTTACTTAGAAACTCTAAGTTTGCCAAGAGTTTGTATCCTTATATTTGTGCTATGTTTCAGAAAATACATGAGGTTTTCTTGAGTTTCTACCACTCTTGTACTAGTTAATTGTATGATTGATATTTGATTAAGTAAGGGATGTTTGAGACCATGAAAACATTGAGACTTGCTAGCTGTCCATGTATTACAGAAACTTGAAAATATGTTCTGTTTTGGAAGCCTAAACCAGTCACTTTACCTTTGCTTAACTATACCCCTTCTTGTTTAATCAAAGATAAACTTTAGCATGAAAAACCATTGGAGAATGAGTGACAAAACCAACCCCCTTATGAGCATTACCTCTTGTTGGATCTATCTTCCAAATGATGATGCAAAACTGTCAAAATGCCCTCCTTTATGAAAATTTCCAGATTTATAGCACCTCTTCATTTTTAACTTATGATTTCCATCTATTACCATTATAGAAAACAATAGCCTTTAAGAAATGGACAGCAAGCAAGCCTCATACTCTCATAGGTACTTAAATATTGTAATGAGGATACTAAGAGTTGACTTAGTGCCATGTATGTAGCTAAATGAGTTAAGGAAGACGTCTTAATTCCACTTGGAATTTAAGTGAGCGCGTATGGGTATTGGATAGTAAAGTCTTAAGTGGAATGAATATTAATATGTTTATTTCATTTCAATGAATAGGAGTTTATTTTCAAGATTCAAGGAACTTACTTGTAAAGTCACGAGGTAAGTAGCTATGACCATGCTCCTTACACACAAAGCTCTCTTATGAAAAAGTCTCTCTTTCTCTCTTTCCAAATGTTTCTCTTATGAAAGAATAGATGCATATATAGTATGTATAAGCCTTTCTTGGTAACCCCTGTTAAGTACCTTATTAATTACCATTGTGTGTATGTAAAATAATGCATCATGAGATTTTATGCATGCTCTCTCAAATAATTATGCCGTACTTATATGTAGCATGACATGAAACATTCCTTTCAAAGGAACGCATACGCATTGGCACTAAATGAAGATAATGAAAACGTTATTTTTCTAAAGAAAGGAAAGGAAAATGAATGAAAGCATGAATGTATGAATGTACGTAATGGCCCCATGTATGAAAACGGTACCAAATGAATGGGCAGATTGCAATGCCGGGTAACTAGTACTGGAAGTGCACCCAGTCCTACCCCCCCATGAAAGGGATTTCCAACTTGCGGCCGCGGGCAAGAATCCAAGTCCAAAAGTCCGCTAACCCCAACACACGAGGCGTAATAGTGTGTACTGGCCCAAGAAAGTGAAACGTAAAGCAAATTCATTTCTAAATAATGTTATGCATGAAAGCAAGTAATGTTTATGCATGAAAAGTATAGTTAAGCATAAAAGTATAGTTATGCATGAAAGTTAAGCATGAAAGTACAGTTAAGCATGAAAAGTACAGCTATGCATGAAAAGTACAGTTATTCTTAAATTGTTATGCATGAAAGCATTGTCAAGAATTAGCAAATGTTTATGTATGCATGTTTTCAAACGAAAAGATTATGTGATTAATAAGTTAACTGCATGTTGTACTGCTTACCGAGTATTAAACTCACTTTGTGTTTATGTTTTTAACGTCCAGGTATGAATGATGGGACTGTGGAGCTGGGCACTACTGAGGAGGGAAGGGCTGATGCTCAGTATTTCTTGTCGGTTCGGTTTAATGATGATGGTTATATTTTATGTTTTATGATGGGTCCCATGTTGAGACGTTTTGTTGGTTGACTTTAAGACAATATGTCTTTGGCATGATGTAGATATTGTGGTAGCATGATGGTAATAATGTAACTTCTATAGTGGGGTGATGGTAACCTCAGATAAGAAGGTTAAACGTATTTTGGATATGTTGTAGGGACGGACTCCCCTTTTTATTGGAACTAGTGATGCTTTAAATGAATGAATGGTGGACTCTGAGAGTCCTTTGGTAATATGTTGAACAGATGTCTATCAGGTGCCTACCTTTAAACTAGAAACGCAGTGTACATCCATAACATGTTCACGTCCATCCCTTTACCCTCGTAGAAAATAAAATAAAATAAAATAAAATAAATAAATACATACTAATATTAATAAAGAATGAACAGGAAAATTGTCACGACCACTTCTCGGTCGTAGGATTGGGGCGGGGTTGTGACAATGTATGCGATTTCCTTTGAAATCTATGAAATGAAAAGTATGCAAGTATGATTATGAAAAGATATGTAACGGCCTATGTTATGATATGAAGACAGTACCTATGTTATAGGCATATTGCATTGTCAGGTCGTGCATGCTGGTAGTGCACCCAGTATGTCTTCCTTATGTATGGATTCCACAACCCACGGCCACGGGCAGAATCAGAATCTACTTAGATTCGCTAACCCTAGCTCATGGTGGTCAACAGTGAGTAACGGCTTATGATAAGTGAAAGATAAGTTAATGTTCATGTTCATGTTATTTCTATGTATTTATGAATATGCATGTTTTTTTTTTTTTGAAACCTTATGTTTATTATGTTTACTGCATGATGTGTTGCTTATTGAGTATTTGACTCATTTTAGTTTTTTTTTTTTATGTTTTTAAACTACCCCAGGTGATGACATTTATGAAGATGAGACTGTAGGACAGGACTTGACTCCGGGAGGCGAGGCAGAGGTCTAGACAGATTATGCTATGATTATTTCAATGGTTTAAAGTTTAAATAAATTATTTTGATAAGCACATGAGACTTCTGTATTTTTTTTAAATAAGTGCTTCCGCAGACTCTATTTTGGATTTTCAGTATTTATTAAAATTTGTTTTATTTATGGAAACTTTCGCATATGGCGCATTGTTAAAAAAAAAAGAAAAATTTTTAAATTCAAGTTTAGTAGTAGCACACTGGCTCCTCGAAAATTATAAAATGTCTTTTTGGGAAGTGGGGTGTTACATATCGGGCCAGGAAAAAACCCGATTTGGATGAACAGTCTTAGCCACTATACTAGTAGTTGGCTTATTTATCGCACGCAACTCTTTCCTCGCATGTAAAGTGCATTTATACCCAACATGGTAAATTTAAAAAAAGTGCATTCAACTTGTCAAACAAGCTGAAAATCTATTTTTTTTAAAAAAGTACCAAATTGAACCTTTTGTTCAAAACTCAGTGTCTCTAATTTTAAAAACTCTTTTAAGTATAAGCTTACCAAATAGTTAAAATATTTTTAATAGTAGAACTTTTGAGTATAATTTTACAATTAAAAATTCTACAATAGAAAATCTTATTTCCTATTGCAATCCCAAATAACCACTTAATTTAAAATATAATTAAGCACGTTTCAAATCTTAATCCTCTGAGATTCATTTTTCTCTTTCTATTTCTGGAATATTTATGTTGCAAAAAAAAATAAATACAAAGGAGATAACAACTAGTTATATAACTTCATCTGCAAAGGTGGGACCCACCGACCACTCTAAACTTGATTAAAATGCCACGACAACAAATTTACGAGTACATAATGATCACTTTTGATTAATTGTATGTTTTGTTATTTATGGGTTTATTGTATAAACTGTATTTTGGTACCATAGTCCATACGATGTGATCAATGTAAATGGTATATGTAGGACTGTTCATCCAAGTTGATTTTTTTAGGCTTGGTCCATAACCTGGTTATTCGGATTCTGATTATTCCGGTCCAGAATAAACCTGGGTCGGTACTCCCATAACAATACTCGGGTACACGGGTTTTCTTTTAAACCATACCTAGTGTCAAAACAACGACGTTTTGATAAACTAAAACGGCATCATTTTGACACTAGGGTTAAAAACCCTTCCCCATTCCCATATCCCTCTCTCTCTCTCTCTCTCCGAAGAAACCCTAGCCTCCCTCCCTCAAGGCCGAACTGTCGATTGAAGAAATCCCAACATCCTCGTGACCCCATCATCGTTGTCATCGACTCACTATCATACTCGTGATCCCAAGGTTTGTTCTCTTCATTTGATTCTGATTTGGGTCTATTTTATGCTCAAAATTCATGACTGAGTTTGCAAATGTTTGAGGCATTTCCTCTATCTCTTTATCTGTCTCTGGTGTGCTGTCGCAGGCAACCAAAAATAAAACATATACTCCTAAAAATATATGTAGTAGTGCAAGTAAAGATCGTTCCCACGGAGAGTATTTAGCCTAGTTTTATGCTATGTCAACAAGGATGGGGGGTTTTGAGTATAACAAAAATAATTTTAAGAAGAACAACTAAGAAACAATTCAAATTAAAGTATCAAAATCAATCAAAAGAATAAACCTTGATCTAAGTCAACATCCACCATCGAAATTTTACAACTGATCATCGATGCAAATATATATTAATTCATACTTTGAATATTTATCATTGGAATTATTTTCCTATCTCTCCTTAGTCGCAGTTAATTAGAAAACAAGCGATCTAATTAACCTTAACTACTAAGCAACCTAAAACAAGTGCTCAAGATTTAATCTAGTAGCAGCCTTAAGAATTAGAGAGATCGATGAAGCTAAACAACACAAGGATAAGCGGTTGCATTTAATTTAGGCGAGACAATCATGAAAATAGGCACAAAATAATATCCGATATTCAAATCTTAGTCTTCTGTTGTTGCTGATGGTGGCGTCGCTGCCCAACTGTGGCTAGTCATGTTTCTCAGTTTGGGCGACGATGCTTTGTTTCCATAGTTCCAAAACAAAGAAGCTCCGGCTTTTGCTTTCGACAGACAATGGTGATGGTGGTGTTTATGTGTTGAATGTCTGGGGAGTATGGGTCAACGGGCGGGTCTGGCAGCTTGTAGTGGCATTGCCGTGTGAGTGGAGCTGGTTCACGTTTGATGACACTGAGAGGCTAGGCAACTAGGCGCAGTTGGTTGCTTCCATCGTGCGCCCTGCATGGTTTGGAGGTGGTAGGTGGTTCGCGGAGGAGATTCACAAAGAACATTGAGTGCTAGGTGGGTGCACGTTTGAAACGGGATGTGAGTAGTGATAAAGAAAAAAATAAACTGACGGTGAAGATCAGCAAGATAGAGAGCATTTACAAGGTAAAGTTTATCAGATAAAATGAAACGGCATCGAAGGTGCACAGGAAAGGGAAAAAAATAAAAGGATGTGGGAGAGCGATTGTTGAGAGCAATTCGGACGTGGGTAACGAGGAAGGAAAACTGTCGAGGAAATCCGTCTGGTGGGGGAGAGAAGAGATGGAGAAAAAAAAATTAAATAATAAAAAAATAATGAAGAAGATAAAACAAATAATATTAATAATAAGAAAATAAATAAATAAAATAAGAGTGTACACAACTCATAAATGGAGCGGTTTTACTTAGCAATAGAAATTCTCTATGGGCCTGGGCTAAGATTGGGCCTTGGTGTTACATTTCACCCCCTTTAAAAAAAATTTCGTTCTCGAAATTTGCTAGTGCCACAAGCAAAGCCTAAATATTTATCCGCTACAACCATTTCATGCCTATCCCAATCGTCCATTTTGTCGAACCTAATATTTCAAATTCTAACTCTCCAATATTGTCAATCATATTCTCTCATATTTCCCCTAGCCATACACGTTTGCAAACACTACAATTTCAAGTCTAAAATATAAACCTCAATAATGCAATTAAAGACCAAAATAATAATTTCGAACTCTCCACATAATCCATGAACCTCATACAAATAATGAAATAAACTCTCAAACTATAATATCACTAAAACCACGCTTCCGTTGTGCACTCTAAAACCTTGTAGTCATAAACACATTGTAACTCACTCACGTACCTCTAAAATTAGAGGTACTTGAGTGAGTTACAATGTCACCAGAGTCAAATTCAGAAATTATACCAACATGATTGTAGCCTCTAAAACATCAATATCACAAGTCTAAGCCTCAAGTTCCTATGCAAAACTCTTTCCAAGAAGTCAACCTAAAGTCTAAACCTTAAATCTTGTCAGAATCATTTCCAACAGTCCACAAAATTACGCCTACCGGAATTAAAATCTTGAATGTCTTAAAAAATCGTTTTCCTAAAATGTGCAAAAATCTAAAATCTTTGTGGGACATATTTCATCAGTCTGCAAGTGCTAACATATCATCAAAAAATCGTATCCGGGTGTTCGCAAAATTCTAAGACCTTAAAACCCATAGATATTTAAACCTCATATGTTTATAGTCTGAAGAACCACAAACCTGTCTCTAATACCAAATGTAACGCCCCGGTCCCGCACGGGTCAGAGAGTTACTTCCTAACACTAAAACTCACATTTCAACAATATAAAAAATAGACTCCAAATTCCTAATATCATATAGAAAATTCGATTTAATCTAATTTCCTCAATATAACTAATTTTCCAAAATGCTAAGTCATCATAACACAACAAAATTTCTTAATAAAAATCGACAATACTCATAAAAGCTTCCTATGCTTAAACCACTATACTTAAATCATCACACCCAATGTCTCATAATCTTGATCCTCAGCTGAACCATCAAAATATCTGAAAAATATTGTGGAGATAAGGGGTGAGTTATCAACAACTCAGTAAGCAGAGAGCATATACTAGCATGTAAACATGAGCATTTATAAAGTTCGGTATGCCCAAAAAAAACATTTACTTTCAGAATATAAAACAACACATTTACTTTCAGAATGCATAAACAAAACTTGGTACAAATATCAGAGCAAAATTTTTAGAAAATCAAACTTGTTCCCAAAAAGAAAATCCTTTGGCATATCCAAACTAAAACAATATATTCATATCATCTCATAGCATCACATCGGAACAAATATCATGTTTAACCCCCTTGGTAGGGTTATAAACCACCATTATACCCGTGGCTAGGCCGTACACCATGTTTCACCCCCATGATAGGGTTATAAACCACCATTATACCCGTGGCTGGGTCGTATACCATATTTCACCCCTGTGGTAGGGTTATAAACCACCATGATACTTGTGGTTGGGCCTTAGCAGAAACAGAACGGAACATCCTCGGAATCAGATCTCATTCAGATACAGAATCAGAATTTCTTGCCAAGGTTTTCAAATGACACATCATATTAAAACAAAATACTGAATAGCTTCAAATCATTTCACATGTTCGAAATAAACAAAATCCAAAACATGGTAAAAACATTTAGATTTTCATATTTGCTCTTTTTTCATAGTTCAGAAACAGAATGTACAAAATTAGCTCATGTCTACACCAGTCATGATAGAAAATACTTTCTCCTATATAGAAGTTATGCATATGTAGAATAACATCTAAGGTCGTTTTCAGAGTTCTTTTAAAAAAAAACAAGTTTATTTTTAAAGTCAACCTTATTTCATTTCTTTTATGCAAAACTAGTATATGAACCCCACTTCCCTAAACTTCTTAAGTACTATTCTGAATCTTTCCACAATCATGCTGAATGAATGTTAATCGTCACCTATACAAAACACTAAGCGTTACTAAAGTTCTAAAAGGACTTGCTAAAACTTTCCGTTTACTTAAAATTCAAACAACGGAAATAGCTTTGGTAACTATCTAGTTATCAGAAATTTAATAAATATATTATCATTAAAAAAATAGTCTTAACTTATTATAAAATAATTTTATCAAAAATGGCAAAACAACTTAAATTCATTTTGAAAATTAACTTAATTATATTTAAAACTCATATTTCTATAAATTATTATTAAAACGATAATTCAATACTGCGAACAAATAATATAGTAGGACATCATAAATTTCTTAAGCAATAGTAATTCATAAGATATCCTTAATAATACTTATACTAAAGATCATGTAAACTACTAATCATATCTAAATATAACCATTAAAGATTTATTTCTATATAATTGGCTCAAAGTGTTTTAAAATAAAAGATTGAACACTTACTATATACTACCAAACTAATTATAAAAATTAATACTCAATAAATTTTATTAAAGTCTTTAAATATTTTCTGTAAAATCAAGATTATGGCTAATAGTTTTTATTCGAATAAGCTCATGCCTAATTTAACAATACTAAACACAACCCAAATTAAAATAATACGTTAGTCCCTTAATACAATAAAATAAAGTTCATTAAAAAAATCGTTAACATAGTTTTTGTAAAATACAACAAATCTATTTTAAACATAAACAATTCAACTCATTTAAAAACCAACCATCCTAAAGTAAGAAGAATTTAAAATAAATCCATGCGAAAGCCCATACTACTAAAATTATAAAAGCACTTTGGTAATGTCATGAGAACACGTCGGCTTGTGGCCCACGGCCCACCCATCACAAGTGTAGAAGCACTGCGTACCAAAGTTGCAAGAAAGAAGGACCTACCGCACAGGAGAAGGGAGAAGGCAGTGCAACGTGGGTGGCTGAGTTGTGCTCGACGGTGGCATGCACGACAGTCTGGGTGTGACAGAAGAGCACAAAGAGAGAGGGTGAGTGAGAGAAAGACGTGAAAGAGAGAGAGAGTGATGAGAGAGGAGTTTATGTATCATGCGGCGTGCATGGGGGCTCCGGGTAGTGGCGCTGGACATCACTCGGTGGTGGATGCTTGATTTTTGGCGTCACCTGTTGCTGCTGATGGTGGCGTTTGGGCAACGATGCTATGTTTCCATGGTTCCAAAACAGAGCAGCTCTGGCTTTTACTTTCTATGGACGATGGTGATGGTGATGGTGGCTTTTATGTGTTGAGCAGCTGGGAAGTATGAGTCAACGGGCGGGTCTGGTAGCTTGTGGTGGCGTTGCGGTGTGAGTGGAGTTGGTTCTCGTTTGATGACAAGAGAGGCTAGGCCGTATGGGCAATCCCACGGTGCTACAACTAGGCGCAGCTGGTTGCTTCCGTCGTGCATCCTGCATGGTTTGGAGGTGGAAAGTGGTTCACGGAGAAGATTCACAAAGAAGAAAAGAGAGGGAGAGGGAGAACATTGGGTGCTAGGTGGGTGCACGTGTGAAACGAGATGTGAGTAGTGATACAGAAAAAAATAAACTGACGGTGAAGATCAGCGAGATAGAGAGCATTTACAAGGTAAAGTTTATGAGAGAAATCGAAATGGCATCGAAGGCGCACGGGAGAGGGAAAAAAATAAAAGGATGAGGGAGAGTGGTTGTTGAGAGCAATTCGGACGTGGGTAACGGGAAAGGAAAACTGTAATACCCAGCTCCTTCTTCTTACGTACACTTCTTTCTTTCTGACGTATGTTTCGTCTTGATGACGTAAGCAAATCGCGAAGGCAGAGATTATGTGATCATCTGCCTTTCTCACTAGAGGCTGCGAGCCACTTTATGAGTGCCAAACCATGATGGCGTGTCTCGAAAGATATCGTGTGACTTCTAGGGCACGCCCAGTGTTTTAAATATGCTAGAAATATTTATAAGGAGTATTTCCATCATTATTGAATTAAGTTTTGATCTTAAATACGACAATCATAATATTATTGAAGAGCTCCAAAAATATTATAATTGCCGGAAATCATTTTAATATTATTATTAAAATGATTTCAATTATTTAAGATATTATGATATTTAAATTATGTTGAGAACTTTTATTAATTAAATGGTTTAACCCCTTTAAATATGTTAAGTGAGACTTCATCATTCTATTAATGATGAAGAAATATTATTTTATAAACTAAAGTTAGTTTAAAATAATATTTACCTTAATTCCTCTAAGTGCTTTTAATTAAGTTAATGTTTTACACATCTTCAAATCAGTGTTTTAATTCCTCATCGTTAGATTGCTGTGTAGATCCCCAAACGAAAGGACTGGGTTAAATACCCAGACCCCTCTCTTTTCCCTCTCATTTCTCCGTAACCCTCTCTCTCCTCCTTCTTTCCTTCGGCGTACGCAGTACGCAATCCACCCATGCCGAACGGCTTAAGGCCTCGGCCCAGCACCGTCGTGCATCGCCCTTCCTCACCGTCGGCACCAATGGCTTGCTCTCCCTCCGGCAAGTCCACCCATGCCGACCTCTCCCTCTCACGCTCTCCCTTTCTCCATTTCAGAAATGCACAGCCCGAATGGCCTAGTGCGCGTAGCGTCGCCGTGCGCCGCCCTCCAACGCCACCACTCCTTCGGCAGCTTCCTCTACCACCGGCCACCACTCCCCAGTGAGCTTGGCCTCTGTTATGCAGCCACCTCCCCTCCGTCGCACTCACGCACTCACAAGGAGACCCACGCACTGCTTCACCGTGCGCGGCCCCTAGCGCCGCCGTGCGCAGCACCCACGGCCACCTAGAAACACCATGGCTCCTCCCTGAGCTCCTCCACGTGACCCATGGCCAGAAACCTCCTCCTCCACCTCACGGCTTCTCCCTCTCTCACGCACGGGCTACACGTCGTGCACCACCATGCACCGCCACCCACGGCTGGTAGCCACCACCATCAGCCTCCTTAGGCCGCCACCAAGCCAACCCAACCTCCCATGGCCCCGATCTGCCACCCACGAGAGCACACTCTCTCTCACTCTCCCACGGCTTCTCCTCCACGGTATGGCCAGATCCGCCACCATGAGCCACAGTGGCGCCGCCTCGACGCCACCATGAGATTCACCGCACCTCCCTTAGCTAAGCCCTAGGTCCAAACCATCACTTTATGCGGTGGGTAACCACTGCACGTGATGGACAGTCACTGCGTGTGATTGACCGCCACTGTACATGGCTAGATTCGCCGTGTTATGCCCCTTGCCATCATCACAAGGCCATCACGAGTCTTTCCAAGACCACACCTAGCTATCCAAACACCTAAACAGTCACCGTACGTGAGTTAGCCACCACGTACGACTCTTCCGACATCATCGGCTATGACGGTCAACGAGCAACGCACGGGTCATCCCGTCGACAGTATAACCCTCTATCCCTCGTAATTATGTTAGATATTAATTAGTTGACTAGGTTGTGGACTGTGCTGTTAGTATTTGTGGAGTTGTGGCATTGTGATGAAGTGTTGGGCATTCTGTGTAGTGAAGTGTTGGGCTTATCTATATTGTATGGAGGTGCATTGTGCCGTGTAGTGTGCTGTGATGTGTTGGGCGTAATTGGGAAGTGTGCTGTGTAGTGTGATTGGGGAATATGTGCTGTAATGGTGGCGTGGTGTATGTGGAATGGATACAATACACACTGAGTGTACTCTGTGTGTATGTGGTGTGTTGTATATGTAGGGAGTACAAATGGAATGTACTCCATGTGATGGTGAGATGCACCATATGGCTAGTACGCCATAATGGTGATATGCCGTAGCGTGTATAAAGGGAGTACACGATGGGTGTACTCTGTGTGGGGTATAGTATATGTGAGGAGTACACGTGGAGTGTACTCTATGTGGTGGAGTAATGTACCATATGGCGTGTATGCCATAGTGGTGATGTGATATGTATGTGAGGAGTACACGTGGAGTGTACTCTATGTGGTGGAGTAACGCACCATGTGGCGGATATGCCATAATGGTGATGTGGCATGTGGAATGGGAATAGTACACACTGGGTATACTTTTTGTGTGGCGTAATGTGAGATAAAGAGAGTATATGTAAAATATACCCTCCTGGCATGTTGTGGAACGGGATGAGTACAAGTGGATTGTACTCAGTGGCGTAGTGTGTGTAAGAGGAGTACATGTGGAATGTACTCTATGTGGTGGACGATGCACCATATGGCGTGTATGCCATAATGGTGATGTGGCGTGTTGTATATGTAGGGAGTACATGTGGAATGTACTCCATGAGATGGTGAGATGCACCATATGGCGTGTATGCCATAGTGGTGATGTGGCGTAACATGTATGGAGTATATGCAGAGTGTATTCTATGTAGTGGAGTGATACACCATATGGCAAGGATGCCATAATGGTGATGTGTCATAGTGTATGAAGGGAGTACATGGGGAGTGTACTCAATGTGATATAGTGATGTACCATATGGTGGGTATGCCATAGTGGTGATATGGTGCGTATGGATGGAGTACATGTGGAATGTACTCCATATGTTGGGTGATGCACCATATGGCGTGTATGCCATAGTGGTGATGGAGCGTATGTAAGGGGAGTACGAGTGGAACGTACCCCATGTGATGGAGTGATGTACCATATGGCAGGTATGACATAGTGGTGATGTGGTATGTATGAAGGGAGTATACGTGCAGTGTACTCCACGTAGCAGCGACACTCCGTGTGGCGTGTCGTAGAGATAAGGATGGTTATGTGATTGATGAGCGTGGAACGTGATGGATAGAGTCAGGAACTGTTGAACAGTGTCCCGAAGTAGTTATGGTGTAGCCTGTAGTCTGAGGTGACAGGTGTCACTGTGATGGACTTATGGCCAGGAGTATGCGCAAAATAGCGGAACAAGTATAAGAGTGTGCAGCGGAAGCATGATTGGGGAATGTCACGGAGTGACATGACTACTGACAGTCATGCTTGTGATGGGTGAAGTAGTGGAATAAGTATAAGAGTACGCAGCGGAAGCATGACTGGGCAACGTCACGAGGTGACGTGATTATTGGAAGTCATGCTGATGATGGGTGAAGTGTTAAAGTGTAGGAATGACGTAACGGGAACATGATGAGATGTCACGATGTGACGGGAGTACGTGAGGAACCGTACTCGTGATGAGTCAGGAGTCGATGTAGTAGAATGTTAGGTAACACGACAAGGTCACAGTGTAGCTCTGGAGCAATCTCGGGCTATATAACGTGACATGAAACGTAGTTATGAATGGAGTCTTGTCGTGTTAAGTGTTGGGATGAACTATCAAAAGGGACGGGTAGCGTGAAGAGTCATGCTAGCCAGGTTAAGAGAAGATTGGTATCAGAGTATGGCCCTTGTCCCTACGAGCAGGTGATCAACGTGTTATATATGTTGATCTTAGGTGATAAAGGGGTAAGGTACCTGTGTAACATGGTGAGAGACACGTGCCGGACGGATTCACCATATGTAATGGATAATCTGTCATGAGCATAGTTGCACGGTGCTTAAGCCTCAGAGTTGGCTTAGAGCCATGTGTCTTGTATGGATGGGAATCAGGACTTAGTGCGGGCCAAGATGCATGAAGGTAGTGACAGATGCATCGTTAGGATTGAGGTGTGTGATTGCATTGGTCGGAATCATGCGTCGAATGTGGTTGTAAGAAGAGTAAGACGAATGTCTTAGTGTCTTAATCCTAAGGTGAATAATGGGTTCACCTTAGTGGATGAGCACTTGAGACAAGACTTTGAGTTGGAAGTTGTGGTGACCGTAAGTGGTCCCCGAAGGGTTTAACATAGTGAAAGGCACGTAAGTGCACGGGATAGAAGGAGAGTGTTCTAAGTATAGCGTAGTTCTATTTATAGTTTAAGTTACTTATGCATTAGATAGAGAATGATGCTAAGGTTCTGTGTATGCATGTAGGTTGCCATCTGACAAGCACATGAATGGACTGAATGACATGCAAGAAGCATAGAGTCTAAGTAAGTGTTACGTTCATACTCTTCTAGAGTTCTCAAAGATACAAGAAATGCTTTTCCTTTAAGATGCTCACGAAAAGACTAAAGACGTTTTAAGAAAGAAAATGCTAAAGTGTTCAAAAGTATAAGTATGTACGGCCCCTCCTTGGCAGCCCTTTTTATGCATCCAAGTATTAATTGTACGCATGTGAATGGATGACTATACATTGTATCTATTATATGTATTTTCTAAGAAAAATTCTAAAACTGATGAAGATGCATGAAAGGCATGAAAGCGAATGCTTTTGTGAATCCTACGAACTGACGCTCTCATGTGCGCCACGAGGTAACGCTCGTGGATGCCATGATTGACGACGTTCAAGGTAACGCTTATGGGTTGCCACGACAGCTGACGCTTAAGCCCATGTATGTTCTTAAACAAAGTTTTCCACGAACGAACTGTTAAAGAGAGGATAGAGCTGAAATGAAATTGAAAAACGAAAAGACCATTTTCGGGCTTACTCCCCAAACAATATTTTCTCACGAAAAGAAATGTTTTCTCATAAAAAGAAAGGACTGTTAAATGAAAGAACAAACTGAATGAAAGCTTCAGCTCTCTCGAGCTGACATGAACGAATGAATGAAAAGCAAGAAAGAAAGAAATGAAAGCATGAATGTATGAAGACACGTAACGGCCACATGACATGAATGAAAGGGTACCGATGAATGGGCAGATTGCAATGCCGGCTAAATAGTACTGGAAGTGCACCCAGTGCTGCCCCCTATGAAAAGGGGTCCCAACCCGTGGCCACGGGCGGAATCCGGGTCCAAAGGGAGACTGCTAACCCCAAATACACGGGGCGTAATTGTGTGTACTGGCCTATGAAAGCGATAAGAAAGAATGGATGTATGCACGCACGCACGAATGTACATGTATGCACAAGAGCACAAGAGCACGGGCTCTTTAAGAAATGAAGGCACTGACGGGGGAAACGTTTTACAATGAGAAAGCCTTTTTAAAGTAAAACCCCGTACAACAGCTCTTGAAGAAATGAAGGCACTGACGGGGGACACGTTTTAAATAAAGGAAAGCCTTTCGAAAGAAAAGCCCCGTCTAGTGACGTTTTCATATGAATGCACACAAGACACATAGGCACGCACGTAAATAGTATGTACGAATGATGAATGCATGAATGAAAACCTATGATGTTATATTTTAACAGTATGAAGTAATGCTTATGAGTCTTCGACTCATTTTAGTTTTTATGCATGTCCCTCCCCCACAGGAACTGCACGATCGGGATGGACACGACCAATGGGGAAGAGCACGGAAGTCTAGGCACGAGTTTTAAATGTACGAGAGGTCTTTTTATTACAACATTTATGTTTTCCGCTGTAACCCTCTTTTATTATCAAAGTAAATTTTATTTATAAATGTGGAGTCTCGCACCCTGGGGATGCAAGTGAAAAGTTTTAAACAGGACGGTAATTCCAGTCGCCCTTTTTATAAAAATATTTTGGAAAAAGTCCCACCACAAGGACGGGCGTTACAAAAACTGTTGAGGAAAACCGTCTGGTCGGGGAGAGAAGAGATGGAGAAAAAAAAATTAAATAATGAAGAAGATAAAAAAAATAATAGTAATAATAATAAAATAAATAAATAAAATAAGAGTGTACACACGACTCATAAATGGAGCGGTTTTCCTTAGTAACAAAATTTCTCTATGGGCGGGCTAAGATTGGGCGCGGGTGTTATACGATGAGTATTAAGATGGTTGCATTTGAACATTATATTGCATCACAGATCTACTTGATGAGATGGAATTGATCATTTAATTAGAGATGAGTATTTTAGATTGATTAATTTTCTTTTAAGATTTAAAAAAGTGGTGGGTTCCCTTAACATTTAACAATATGTCTGGAGAAATTTTTATGATTTTTCTTTTAAATTCTGGAAACCACAAGCCCCACAAGATTGTCTCACAAAAGAACAATAACAAAACAAAACCCTTGCACAACAAATGTTCACCTCCGTCACCACAAGAAGCCAAGGGCCATTAGATATCTAATCTCTCACGTACTTATCTTCTATAAAACCAAAATGTAATGTCACCAATAGTTTATGGACAGTTAAAAAGGCCCATAATAGCTTGACTGCTCATATATAAAATCTATGATGCAGTTATAGAATATAAAGACTATCTTCATACCCTAGAGGCTTCTAATCACAAATGAGAAAAAACAAATTGATGAGTTGTGGCAAGCAAGGCTTGGAAAAGAAAAAGTCATCAGCCAGAAGGTAATTAATGCTATTTTAAAATGCTTTAGTTGATTTTTTTGAATCAAAACCTGTATATTGTATTCATGTATCAACTGATCTACATTGTTTATCAAAGTTAACATAACTCTGAACCTCCTGAGGATGATCCTCCAGTCACACTTTTTCCACATTTACAAGTAAAGCAAATTTAGCAAAACTATGTGCAACACAATTACAAATTCTGTTTACATATAAAACTTTCCAATGCCTTCTATTCTTCAAGACATCCTTCATATCTTCTATCATTTAGCCATGCCATTCCCAACGCCCCCCTTTATTGTTAACAAATTTAACCACAGATAAATCATCACCCTCCAGTTGCACCACATTGAAACTCAATTCATCACACAACTTCGTAGCTCTCCATAATGCATAAATTCAGCCAACACAGGGATCATAAATGTTCAATTTGGAGCAACACAAAGAGACCAAACCTTTACCATAGCTATCTCTAATTACCACCCCAATCCCTCATTTGTTCTCATTTATCTTCAAAGTAGCGTCCCAATTAACCTTCACAACCTCCCCCACAGGTTGCTTCCAATAATTCACCCTGCTGCATTGGCCACTAGTCACCTGACCCCTCTCTTGCTTGTTTTGTGCCTGTTGAAACTTAGTCAAGCAATCAACAACCTGGTTAAACAACTCATTAGGCCCCTCAAACTTATTATCAAACACCAAGCCATTTCTCCACAACCACAATCTTCTCAGCAACACAACCATCACTTCCAACTGAGCTTGAGGCAGCTTTGAAATCCCTTCATACTAGAGTTCGAAAAAATCCTTCTCACTGCTTGACCACTTATGCACTAGACTCCTTTCACATGCCTAGAGATCACTTGCCCACTACAACTCCATAAGGCATGACAAACTATTTCATCACATCTCTTGCACATTGGACATAAAGCTTCCTTTATAACTTTCCTTTTCATCATATTTTTCTTTGTAGTAAGACAATTTGTAATAGCCTTCCAAACAAAACCTTTACAACCCTAGAAACATTCAGCTTCCACAGTTTCTTCCATCCCTCATCTGTTCTGCCAGAAAATTCCCCACTCCCACTTCTTTTCCTGTTTGCTTCTACATGATATGCACTTCTCACACTATACATGCCGTTTTTCGTGAAAGCCCAAATCTATTTATCAGGAAGACCATAAAAGCTAACAAGTAGCTTGCACACAATATCAACTTCATCTTTATTAAGTACTTGCTTAACCAACTCCACATTGCACCCACTATTTCCATCATCAAGAAGTTCCTCTACCTTTGCCTCAACTTGCAAGATATTCACTGGAGACTAAATTTTAAAAGTTAAAGCCTTTGGTACCCACCTATCCTCCCAGATCTTGATGCTCTTGCCCTCCCCAACTCTCCACGCGAACCCTTCTTTCAACAGATCCAAGGAGCCCCACATACTTCTCCATATAGCTGAGGACTTAAACCCTAAGGAAGAATGCAGTATATATGTCTCTAAAATATTTCTCCTTGAGAATCACTGCAATCACAGAGTGAGGATTCATCATCACCCTCCAATATTGCTTTGCAAGAAGAGCTTGATTGAAGGCTTCTAAATCTCTGAATCCCATACCCCCATCAGCTTTTGATAACCCCCATCTTGGACCAACTCCTCCACTAGATTCTATTATCCTTATGCTTAAAACCCCACCAAAACATTGCCATTTGAGATGCTAATTCATGATAAAGCTTCTTAGGCAGTCTAAAAGCACCCATATAATAAGTAGGAATGCTTTAGTTGAATATTATATTAGGGATCTAAAATGTTCCATCCTAAGTATTTGAAATACCAAATAGCAAATTTATCGACGCAATTTTAGGGATATTTAATGAATGTGCGTCTCTAAGGTATCTATAAAAGCTAAGCATGGTCCATAATTATATTATAATATTTTTTATTGATAAAGAAGAATTTTATTGATGAGAGAACTAGGCAAAGCCTAATTACCGCATTACATCTTGTTGGCAGTGGTTCTCCAGTGAAAGAACTTTTTATAAGTACCAAGAATTTCATTACAAAGTAGAAAAGGCATGGCCATGGGAAGAACTTTAAAGCAGTCAACCACACCATCTAACTCACGGATTGCATCCTCTGCATCTCTACGGTCTTCAAAGTCAATAAAAGCATAACCAGGTGGCCTCCGTGCAACCCAAACACTGCATAGAGAATTATAATTTAAGAGTAAAATAAAAGACATGATCAATGGCTCTCAGAACAACTTCTTAAAAAAAGGCTCAGAATTATGTACAAAATTTTAACACCTGCCAAGACTAAAAATTTCACGACTTTAGCATTCATGTGATGTTGGATGAACACAACTGATAGAAGTTTTTAGATAGAAAAAAAAAAAAAAGAAGAAGAAGAAGAAGAAGAAGAAGAAGCATAGAAGAAACAGGAAAGAAAACAGAAGCACAGAAGACGAAGCAAGAAAGGAAGGGAAAAAAACATAGGGAGATTGATTGAGATACCAGCTAGCTAGGCTTAATTTCCTGCATGCATGGATATATATCTAGCTAGCTATTAAATTTCTTAATTATCAGGGGATGGTCCTGAAGGTATATATCAAACAAAATGAAAAGCTCTTCGGAGTGTTTGAATCAAAATATATGTTGATTAACTTCTTTCCCATTAGTAATGTGTTTGGTCTGTTTTTATTTTTTATTTTTTATTCTTTTTCTACTTTTGTTGTTCCTTATTTTTTTGTTGAATGTATTTCGATTAAAACTTATGGTGATTTTTACAGTAGAGTCCACAATTAGATCAATATTTGATTATTTATTTTGTTATACTTGATTATTTGTGTTTGATTATTTATTATATTGTGTTTGGTGGTCTTTATTACTTAATAACAAATAGAATAAGATTTTGTAAGTTGTACTATCGATACAACCCAGGGAGTTGGTGGTGACTCCTCATTTATTTCAATAGATATGGAGGAGCATGAGAGTCTTCCAACCCCTTCATCCTCATATACACAACACCCTACCCGTTTCATCCCACATTTACCCAAGAAATCCAAAACACACCTAGTAACCAATCAGTGGTTTGGGAACACTTTACTAAAGTGCAATGTATTAACCACGATAACCCAAAAGTTCAGTGCAATTATTGAGCTAATGTGGTGCCCTCAGCCCTTGCTTGGGATTGGGCAGTGACTGAAATGTCGGGACATGTAATACAAAACTACACACCCATCGTACATAACAGATAATATGATATGCACCTAAGTACACTAGTAGTATGCAATAATATAACAGCGAAAAAAAGTAAAGGTTGGACTATCTAAGCAATGCAAAGAGCAATTGCACAGCACATGGCACCATTTCTAACAAAATACCCCAACATTGTCCAAAGCATAAACATGTATTATAAAGATATAGCATCCCAAAAGCATAGAGTATAATTTTAGTCTCCCAAAACACGGGACCTCCTCAAAACATTGTTCCTCAGAAGTTGAGATCTAAACCATAAGTTATCTCTCTCTCTTTTCTTTCACAAAATAACCTAGGTTCATGTTCTCTTCATCACTAATGTCCCATCGGGAGTCAGACACCAAAAGACTCCATGGGATTTTTGAGGTCCGGGTCTTGACAGTTCAAATTCCTTTGCTGTAGCCTTTGCATCAGTTGAGGGTTTCGAGGTTTGCTCAACATAAGTAGACAATTGGTTCACGTACCAACATAACTTCAAAAATCCAAAACGTGCTTGTACAGTATACTCATCCACTATCATGGAACCATCTAGATTTATGGTTCTCGGGAATCCGAGATACCTGTAACAACTTCTACCATTCTAGTTGGGGAATGGTAGTGGAAACTACCACAATGAGATTTCAAGAAATCTCAATAAGTAATCACACAACATACCACAGTTAATACAAACATACAAGAGGTATATCATGAAATATGTGCATGGACATGTTCTTGACCTATGACTTGACTATTTTCAAAAGACTTGTAAGAGAGACGTTACGTTTTCAGAAAACTTTTCTGACTTTCCTTTTCATGTTGATCATAATCAAAAATTGCCTTGTAGAACATATCGCAAGATTTTCATCAAGTGATTCATATCATATCACGAGATTTTTATCAAGTGATCCATAACATATGAGCTCTTAGTTTTGTTCAGAAGGTGGACACAACACGGTTCCCCGTTGCACCTCATGGTCCTACTAGTTACTACACCATCAACGGTCCGTACACCATGATGAATACGTCATAAACAGAGATTTCATATTAACTCGACCTTACTTCATTGGGTTACATGTCTTATGCACCAACTAGCGTTAGGCACTTCCTCGCTCCAACATTTTTTGAAAAGAATCTATTCGGGCTCGTCGACGGTTCCTTGTCGACCCAAGAGTTGCCACTCCAATCTTAAGCACTTCAAAGTGGACAGAGGTGTTCCACTAGGACATTTCCCTGTCCTAGCACTTAGGGTAGTGATAAAACTTTTAAACTCTTTTCTTCAAAAATACTTTTTTTTGGAAACACTTTTCCCCAAATACATGTGACATGAGACTTAAGACATGTTTATTTACACTTGACATATGACATATGAAATGTCGTGCATGAAATAACCGAGCATAACAAATTCAATTCATGGCATCATAACAAAGATCACATGAGATATCAAAACGCATACATGGAACTATGAAAAAGGGTTATCGCCGAAACATGTAAGTTCAAAACCATGAAGAATCATCACTTAAACATGCTTCAAACTTCAAACATATTACTTAGAAATCAACGCATACTGAAACAAGACATAATATCATGGTATTTAGGTAAGATCCGAAACTTCCAAGACATGGTATAGTCGAATATTCAAGTTTCACAAATCAACAACAATGTTTTCCTTAGAACCGAAACATGCTAAGAATATTCTTGCCATTTTCATCTTAAACCGAGTCATACCATTCATGTAATATTCATATTCCAAGATCATAAAAGCATATTCAAACAAACAATCAAGAGATAGCAAACAAAGCAAACATAACAATGGAAGGATTTACACAAATATATGCAAGTATTAACCAAAAGTAAGTTGAGTGTATGCTTACAAAAATCCATGTAAGGAAATACTAACAAGCTGTAAATCTAAATGTACTTTGTTATAAAGTGTCTAGAAACCCTATTTTATGTTTTTGAGTGTGTGAGGGTTTCTAGGGCATCACTTGATCTTAAACCATTCGGCCTTTAGGATTTTCAGGTCAAAACCCCTTCATCTTACTCAAGTTGTAAAACAAAACAAGTATGGCAAAAACACATGTGGGGATCGAAAACATGGAGGATAAGCATCTCCCACTATTTGGCGGTTTCTCAAAAACCCTAAAACCTTTTTCCATAAAAATGGGTAAGAGTGTGTATTTCACCATTCTCAAAATCCTATGAGATTTGCATCTCATTTTGAGTTGAGAAAGTGACTTGTGTGTGTGAGACTAAGAGAAAACCAATCCTTACCTTGTCTATTCTTGATGGTGGCAAAATCCTTTCTGAAAAAGGAATCCTCCTTGTTTGGTTGGAAAGAAAGTGCGAGAAAGTAAGAGAATCTTCAAGTGAAGGTGTGAGAAGAATGTGGAGAAGATGAGAACATATGCAAAACTCGAAAATAACCAAGAAGAAATCTTGGGCGTGTGGCTATCTTCCCTTTTTATAGAACTTTCCTCAATCCCTCATTGGTTGCTTGAAGTCCATTTCATGTAAGACAAGGGGTCTTTCCCTTTTCCTTCTTCCCTTTAGCCGAAAATGACCCTTGGTGTTTCCCATCATTGGATTACATTAGGAAGGTAAAAGGCTTGTGGGTGGCGTGAGGGTCCTTCCTTTAGCTGAAACCATCTCTTCCATCTATGCTCCTTCCAATTCTCAACTAAGTGCATTGTACATTAGGGCAAAGAGATAAAACAACTCCAAGTCACTTCCTTTTCCCACGCGAAAAACTTTGCATGAGTGACACATGGCATAGGCATGTGCCATGCCCAGCCATTTGTCATGCCCTAGCCGTCTACTCTCTTTTCCACTTCCCAAGTTGATGTTTCATCTCCTAGTGTTACTTCCCTAGGTGACTCCTCATGTGTCATTAGTCTAAAGGTGACCTAAGTAACAAGTGGCAAGTGAAGAGGTGCATTGGGAATGTGGTAGCCGAAATCCTAGGGGCATACTTGTCCTTTGACACAAGAGTCCCTTCATCTAATCTTCTAGAAGCTTAATGCATGTTTGGCACTTGGCAAAAACTAACCAAATTCGAAACCCCATGAGCTCCCTTTGGTTTCCCATGCTACTTTCTAGAAAAAACTTCATTCCTCTTCCCTATACTTCCCTTTCCAAGAAAATCTACCTTGGAACTCGAAAATAGGCCAAAACAATGGTCTAGGCATGTGGGAGTTGGATGGCCGAAAATCCTTTAGTCTTCCTAGGTCCATTTTGTCTCTTGATTCTTCTAGAAGGTTTCTAGCATATTGACAAGTGACAAATCCTCTAGGGTAGGCGTGCAAGCCACCTCTTGGTGTTTCCCTGCACTTCTCTCTCCCCCCCTTAGCCTACTATTAAGTCCAAATTCGTAGTGCAACACATGCATGACACATGGCACTAATGACTAGGGTTTGGGTCATGGACCTAAAGCCATTGGGCATGGGTTTCTAAATAGGGCCAAAAATTACAAGGCTTTCTAGGGTTACTCCCTATTGGCTCAAGTTGCTAAACCAAAGACTCTAAGACCTTCCAAAAATAGCTAAAGCTCTTAAAATGCTATGGCAGTTAAGAATAAATTCTAAGGGCCATGCTTGGACAAGCTCGGGTCATCACAACTAAGATATACAGTTGCCACTGCAAGATTGGCAACTGTGTATATTATAATTTTGTGCTTTGTAATGTAATGTATAAACACCAAATAATGTAATAAGTAGTGAATTGCATTATGTGTTGCATGCATTTTACATGATAAATATTGAATTTCTTTTCTTTAGATGCATTTGATTAAAAATGTGATTAGTTGTTTGTTGTTTGGTATATAAAATATATGCTTTTCAACCTATTTTCTTGAAAACTTCGTATTAGAATGTAGACTTTTAGATTAAAAAAAAAGCAAAAAAAAATTATACTTTTCAGCATTATCTTTTCCTTAAACAAATTTAATAATATAGGCATTTGTAAAAAAAATAAAAACCTAGGTATAGCCTAGAACCCGAATTTCCGGGTTGTAAGAACTCGGATTCATCCGGGTTCTGGCCTAAGTCATAACCAGGATATATCCAGGCCGGAACCTAGATACCCGGTCCGAAACTCGGATGAACAGTCCTAGAGGCTTGGTCTGCACTTGTTTGGGCCATTTTGAGTTCTTCAAGGCATCATCAAGTGGCTTACAAGTTATACTTGCCCTCTGATTCTCACATTTACCCTATATTCCATGTTTCGTGTTTGAAACAAGAGTTGGGTCATCATAATGTAGCCTTGCCTACACTTCCTCCAGTTGACTCAAATGGAGAGCTATGACCAGAGCCTAATTTAAGCAAACTTTATGGAGGTGCAGTGGGTAGAGGGTTAATCTAGCCATTACAAAAGTCCTTATGAAATGGAGTGGTGCAACAGAAGAACATGCAACCACTACAAGAAATATAGGTTTTTCCCACAAATGATTTTTGTGGCAAAAAGCGGACATTTTGTGAGAAAAGCTATATTCCCACAAAATTTCGTCATGGGAAGCTCGTGGGATAAAACTCGTCAGAAAAAGCGTTATGTCCCATGAAAGGTTTCAGTCATGGCCAATAAATACCTTTTCTACGAGACATCTCGTGGCAAAATTCGACTGGCTCGCCGCAATTAGCATGTTCAACTTCATCAATTTTCGTGGAAAATGTTCAATTTCCACTGGTTCTTTTCGTGGGTATTAGTATTATCCATTAGATTACAAAATCTGGTCTTATCAAAGTTAATGATATAATAAAATAAAACCCTTACACTGGGAGTAAAGTCAGCTGGTGAACACTGTTATGAAAGTGAGATAGCTGAAAGATTTATTCCAAACGAGGTACAAATTCTGGTTTTAACGTTGAACATCACATGAGCCTTCTTCAAGCTGAAGCAAACAAACAAGCTGAAAATATCTTGGCTACTACTGTCTCCAACAATAACAATATTCTAAAAATTTCATTAACTGTCAAACCCACAACAACAGTCCCTAAGATCTTTTACCCAGAGGTAAACATTCATATGTTTTCACACTCGTCACATTCCTCATGAAAGTATTGATTTTTATGAGGTTAAAACACACATTAATACCATGGATTAAAGGCTTTGAAATATGCAAGGAAATCCGATGAGGCTGAGTAAAACAAATCTACCTTTTCCTTTCTTTGAAACTGCCTCTGCTCACACTAGATGAAGAACAAATTAGATGCTCCACTTCAACTCCAGAAAGGGCTGGGTTGTGCGTACACTCCCCTGTGGTACTCTAACACTTTCAGCAACCCTCTGGAGTATCTAAAGAATCCTCAGCCGATTGCTTCTTTAGCCTATTTACCCTTTGTGCACGACATCACAAGTAAGTTGTGTAACGCATGTCCTTGTGGTGTGACTTTTTATAAAATGGTTTTAGAAAAGATGACGGGAATTACCATTCGATTTAAAACTTTTTGCTTCCATACCTTGGGTGAAAGACTCTACGTTATAAAATAAAATTTGCTTTGAGAATAAAAGAGGTTTACAGCGGAAAACATTAATTTTAACAATAAAAAGGCCTCTTATACATTTAAACACTCATCCCTAGACTTCTGTGCTCTTCCCCATGGGTCGTGTCTATCCTGACACATACTGCTCATCCAATACCTATGGGGGAGGGGCATACATAAAAATTAAAATGAGTCGATGACTCGTAAGCATTACTTCATACAGTTAAAATATAACAACATAGGATTTCATTCATGCATTCATCATACCATACATACTATACATACATGCATGTGTGCATTTGTTTAAAACCGTCATTGGACGGGGTTTTTCTTTAAGAGGGGTTTTCTTTTCGTAAAACATATCTCCCATCAGTGCCTTCATTTCTTAAAGAGTTCATGCTTTCATCCATTATTTCGTATCATTTTCATTGGCCGATACACACTGTTACACCTCGTGTGTTGGGGTTAGCGGTCTTCTTTTGTACCTGAACTCCACCCGTGGCCACAGGTTGGGAATCCCTTTCATGGGGGGCAGCACTAGGTGCACTACTAGTACCACTTCCCCAGCTTTGCAATCTGCCCATTTCATTGGTACCCTTTTCCATTCATTCATATGGCCATTACATATTTTCATACATTAATGTTCAGTCCTTTCATGTAGTCCTTTTCATTTAACAGGTCATTCATGGAAAAACATCATTTAAGAACATGGGCTTAAACATCGTCTTTCATGGCATCATTTAAAGCATCAGTTTATGGCATCCTTAAAACATCAGTTCATAGGGACCTTTTAAAACACTTTCTTCGCGTCGTTTAAAGCATCAGTTAAAGCATCAGGCATAAGCCTCGACATTTCTTTTCTTAGAAAACACATACAATAGATACTACGTATAGTCATCCATTCACATGCATACAATTAATACTTTTGGGTGTGTAAAAAGGGGCTGCCAAGGAAGGCCATACATACGTATACAATTGAACACTTATACTTAGCACTTTTTCGTAAAACATATTTCGTGTCGTTTTGTAAGGCATCGTAAAGGAAAAGCATTTCGTTTTCATTTTCGTATATTTTAAAAAACTCTAGAAGAGTATGAACGTAATACTTACCTGGACTCCATGCTACTTTCATATTATGCAATCCATTCATGTGCGTGTCAGATGGCAACCTACATGCATACATATAACCTTAGCGTCATTCTCTATCTAGTATATAAGCAACTTAAACTAGAAGTAGAGCTACACTTCACTAGGAACACTCTCCTTTTATCCAGTGCTCTTACGAGCCCTTTACCATGCTAAAACCTTCGGGATACACTTACGGTCACTACCTCTTCCAAACTTGACGTTCTACCTCGGGTGCTCATCCACTAAAGTGAACCCATGATTCACTTTAGGGTTAAGACACTAAGACCTTCGCCTTGCTTTTCCTGTTGACCACATTCCGACACATGATTCTGATCGACGGAGTCACGCACCCCAATCCTAGACAATACACCCGTCACTACCTCTGTGCACCTTAGCTCACACTAAATCCTTGTTCCCATCCATACACGCCACATGGCTCTAAGCCAACTCTGACACGTGTAACCATGCTTAGGACAAATTACCCATTACATACGATGAATCCATCTGGCACGTGTGTCTCACTAGATTACACATGTACCTTACCCCTTTATCACTTAATACCAACATATAACACATTGATCACAAGCTCATACGGACAAGTGCCATACTTCGATACCAACCTACTCTTAACCCTGCTAGCATGACTCTTCATGCTACCCGTCCTTTTTGACAGTTCATCCCAACACTTAACACAACAAGACTCAATTCACAACTTTGCCTTACGTCAAGTCATATAGCTCGAGACTACTCCAAGCTACACTGTGACCTTGTCACGTCACCTGACATCCTAGTACATCAACTCCTAACTCATCATGAATATGGTCCCTCACGTACTCCTGTCACATCGTGACATCTTGTCACGTTCCCGTTACACCATTCTCACACTAACTCCTCACCCATCATAAGCACGACTGCTAGTAACCATGTCATTTCGTGACATTCCCCATTCATGCTTCCCTAAGCACTCTTGCCCTTGTTCTTTCACTTCACACATACTCCCAGCCATAAGTTAATTACAGTGACACCTGTTACCTCAGACTAAAAGTCACATCACAACTACTTCGGGACACTGTTCCACAGTTCCCGATACTACTCACCAATCTCTATGCCCATCAACTACACAACCGTCCTTATCTCTATGACACGCCACATAGTGTATCGCTGCACCTCATGGAGTACACTCCACGTTTACTCCCTTCACACACACTACAACTCATCACCACTACGGCATATGCGCCATATGGTGCATCACTCCATCACATGGAGTACACTCTATGTGTACTCCCTTCACACACGCTACGCCACATCACCACTATGGCATACACGCCATATGGTGTATCACTCCATCACATAGAGTACACTCCACGTGTACTCCCTTCACAATATGCTACGCCACACAGAGTACACCCCACGTGTACTCTTCCCAATCCACTCAACGCCATGTCACCCATACAGCACAGTCAACAACACTACACAGCACAGCCCACTACACTTCACAGCACACTTCCCAACTACGCCTAGGGGTGTAAATTTAAACCGGGAAACCGGAAAACCGGACCGGACCGGACCGAACCGGACCGGTTGATCCGGTTTTGAACCGGTCCGGTCCGGAACCGGTTCCTATTTTATGAAAACCGGCCGGTTCCGGTCCGGTTCCGGTTCCGTAGTTTTTGGGACCGGACCGGACCGAACCGGACCGGTTGGAAAAAAAAATATAAAAATTAATTTATATATTATACAAAATATTTATATATATAATATATAATTATATGTTAAATTTTTATATATAATATATATAATTATATATCATATATGAAAAAATTTTATATTATAATTTATAAATAATAACATAAAATGCTAATCTTAAATATGAACATTTGTAATTTATTTGATCATATGTTATTAATATAATTATATATAAGATAATGTTGTTATAATTTATAAAATAAAAGTTTAATCTTAAAGATAAAAATTTAATTGATCATATGCTTTAAGCATAATATATATATTAAATTTTTAATAATATTTTATAATAAGAATTAACACTTTATTATATGTTTTTTACATTTAAAAAAAACCGGAAAACCGGACCGGACCGGACCGGAAACCGGTAAAACCGGAAGTACCGGTTTAGGAGGGTAATCGGGGCGTAATCAGTTTTGAAAAATACAAAACCGGTACATACCGGTTCGGTCCTAGATTTTGTCCAAAACCGGACCGGACCGGACCGGTTACACCCCTAACTACGCCCAACACTTCACTACACAGAACATCACAATACAACAAACTCCACAATACTAACAGCACAGTCTACAACCTAATCAACTAATTAACATCTAACATAAATAAAAAGGGATAGAGGGTATACCATTGACGAGATAACCAATGTGTTGCTCACTAACCGTCACAGTTGATGATGTCGGAAGGGTCGTACGTGGCAGCTAACCCACGTACAGTGGCTATTTTGGCCATTGGAGGTGGCTAGAGGTGCGGATCTAGAAGGGGCTGAGCATGAAGGGGCTTGGGAGGACCTTGGCGAGGTGGTGTGGCATTGGTAAGGTGGTGCGGCAGCTCTACGGCGGAGGATCTAACTTGGGGGTGGAGGAACGGCCCACGAGAGAGTGAGAGAGAGTGGGGCAGCGAGGTGACTCGGCTGGACATGGGGGTGGCTAGGGGAGGTCTCCAGTGGGAGGAGAAGCCTTTGATGGTGGTGCGGTGGCCGTGGGAGGAATAGCTCAGCCATGGGTATGGAGAACCTGTGTGTTGGAGGAGCTCCGTGCGACTGAGGAAGGGGATACCGACTTCGGGTCAAAGGGAAGAGGAAGGGGGAAGGCTCAGGGGGCTCGTGGCGGTGCTCGGTGGTCGTGGGTGGTTGCGTACGGTGGTGGAAAGGGGCTGTGCACGTTGAAACCATGTGTGGGTTGCTGCGTGCGTGTGATAGGGAAGGTGGCTGCAAGGTAGAAGCTAGCTTTGGTGGTGGAAGCTCACCGGCATGGGAGGACGCCAATGGTGGTGGCGGTGAGGCTGGGTGTAACAGCCCGCTAGAAATTCATTGGTGGAATTTCTATTGACTTTAGGAATCTCGTGAAAATCTCATAAGTCTTTACGAATCGACCAATCTCATAGCTTTTAGTCTGTCAACATAGTTAGTGTTATCACTCACTATGGTGCTAGTAATATGAGTTTAATTATTTGAGGTAGTTAGAAGTGTCAGAATGCGTTATGGTCTACGCCATTGGACTCAGAGGATTATTTAGGATTTTATGGCGCAATAACTTATTTTCATAATTCCGGACGAAACGTCTGTTGAAAATTGTAAAATTATTTTTAAGGGCATTTCAGGGTTGAATTTCGTTAAACTATTTTCACTATAAGTTAATATGAATATTTAGAATTTTTTAGTACTAAGTTTATTATGTATTTTTTTGGAGTGAATAGTAACCTCGATAAGTGCACCCATTGCAGTGTTTTCAAAATCACTGTGTGGAATGTCCAAATTAGGTTAGAAAAGTTTTATTTGGACACTTGGCAATATTTTAGCCACACTTAGTGAATGGTATTAGACACTTGACACAAAGAAGAACCATTAGATAGATTTGTGAAGGAATCAAGGTGTGAGATCATGTCACCTAAGGAAAGTTGTGTTTCATCTGTTCAACCAAATTGTGCCAGACCAAAGAGGGTTTCAACCCTAGCAAAACCCTAAATGATTGGAATCCAATTGAAATCCCAAAAGCTAGGTTGAAACCAAAACCCTAAATGGTTTTCCCAAACCCTAAAGTTGGCCTCCAAACCCTTTTTAATCCGATTTCTAGCATTGTGTTTAATCACTTGATTAAATCACTTCCACATGCTATTAATTAATCAAATCCTTGTTATGACATCATTATTCAACCTTTTAAACCTTGGGAATTTGATTGGGCCAAGAAAAATTGATTTTGGGCTTGATAGCATCTCAAACCCTAACCAAACCCCCTTTAAACCCCAAATTGAAGCCCACTTGGTGGGGCCCACCAAGGCCCACGAAATTGGCCACCTTGGCAAAGCTTCTTGGAGAAGTTTCCTCCCCCACATGGCAGACCATCCACTGCCATTGGCTGCACCCAATAGTGCCTTGATGTGAAGGAGAAATCCACTCCATCAACCTCCATCTTTCACAGCTGCTGCAAGCAGTCTCTGCCCCTCTCTATTCTCCACTTTATGTCACATATCCACATCCAATCAAGGGTCATTCAAGCCCATAACTTCTCCCTCCAGAAGTCTAAAGTCGTACAAGACATACTTCTCTCCATTTTATCACTTCTTTCTCCCATTCTTAGAGAGAAACCCAAAAGAGCTCTCTCGGGCAGATTTCTGGGCCTTTTTGTGTGACCGTTTACGACCCTTTGTAAGTATTTTCGCACGATGATTCCTTCACATAAGTTGTTCGCCTTTGAGTCTAGTTTCCGTGGATATATTATTAGTCTCATTCCATTCTCATTTGATCAGTCAAAAGTATTTTTAACCATGGAAAGGTCATTTTGGGCGTGAAACTGGAGAGTATGTTATGTTTTGGAAGTTTTGACCAAGCTAATGGACTTATCTTGGTCCGAAAATTTTATGGAGTGTTGTTAACATGTGTTTATAAATTTTCATTGAGGTTTTGTTGCATGAATAAAGGTTTTGATGATAGATTTTCTTAGAGTTAGAAACTTGGAAACTGGAAGTGGAAAAACAGTTTCTGTTTGGTGAAAGTTTGAATATTTCGTGGTTGAATCTTATTCCAAAGGCTTTGATATTTTTATATGATGATCCTAAGCCTCTTATATACATGTTAGGATGTTATTTCGAAGACATTTAGTATTATTTTTAAAGATATGATTTTCTATGCAAGAGGATTTCGGTTAGGCCTAAACTTTGATGTTTTGAGTTAGATCCATGTTTTATTAAATTTTAGCCATGTGATTTTAAGTTTGATGGTTGGATCTTCTTTAGGACACATTTTTAAACTATGTGATGTGTTAGTTTGAAGATCACATGTCTTTAAGCCATGGATCAAGAGATTGATCATAGTTAGTTGGGAAAAATCAGTTTCTGTTTTGGACTAAGTTTAAAACCAAAAACTCCAAGTGTTGTTTTGTGTTTTTTGGTGAGTTTTGTTTGATGTTTTAAAGCATGTTTGATCTTAGGATGATGTTATGAATATGTTAGAAGTAAGATTTGATTTTTTGGAATTCTTGGAGATGTTTTTATTAAGGTCAAAACTTGTGATTTAAGGTTTACTTTTTGTTAAAAAGTTTGGGTCTTTTTACAAAAAGTTTGGTATTGATAATTAGCTTTTTCTTAATGGATAGTTTTAAGGGTGTTTTTAAACTTAGGATAGGAAGATCTTTGTTACAAGATTTTGGTTTATTCATGAGTTTTGGAACTTGAAAGAATTGCAACCAAAATAAGACAAATGGCCTATGTAGGTTTCGGCCATAGTGAGTTTTTCATAGTTGTGATTGGTTTTAAATTTTTCTGAGTTGAGATTTGAGTTTGGGACAAAATTTACATGAGGAATGTAAATTTTGGTAATTTTTGGAATTAGGATATCAAATCCTTAAGTTAGGGGTAAAATGGTCATTTGCCCACATGTAGAGGGTAAAATGGTAATTTTACTCTAAGTTGTCTCTTTTCACATTTCTAATTGTTAGTAATTAATTTCTAACTTTTAGAATAACTCTTTTACAGTTCCTCGTGTTTCGCGCTTTATTCTAGTAGAACGCGACGATCGAGGTAAGTTAGCTTTTAACTTACTATCAGTTTAATGTGTATGAGTGATAAGTAAGGGAACTAAATTGTATGTATGCATGTTATCATATGTGCCATGCCAAGTCATTACATATTTATCTGTTACACAGAATTTATTCTGTCATGAATTATTCATCTGTTACAAAAGATATTCTGTCACGTATTCCTATACATTGCAAGCATGTCATGTTAAGTTAAGTATGCCATCTGTTACATGTATTTCATGTCATGTAAGATTCACTGTCACATGTTACACCATGTTATGAAATGTTTTCTGTTATATGGTATGTCATGTTACGAAATGTTGCATGTTACAAGTATGCCATGTTATGAAATGTTCTCTGTTACATTTATGTCTCGAAGTATGTCATGTCTGTCGTCTTACGTTCATGTCACGTTATGCTACGTCAAGATTTCTGTCTTTTATGTCACGTTCATGTTACGTCACGTTACGAAATGTCATGTCTGCCAGTTAAGTCATTCATGTCAATCACGACCCTAAGCGCTAGGATGGGGTAATATCCTAGTGGAACTCCTTTGTTCACGCTGGAGTGTCTAAATAGGTGTGAAATTCTCTGGGTTGACGAAGTACAGTCAACAGGTTGCGAATGGGGCCTAATTAGCTGGTCACCGGAGCGCGCCAGACACTAACGCTGATGGTGCCACACATTATGTTACGTGTGTCCACAGCAAGTGTGGCACAAACAGATAAGTCATGGGGCCACAACAACTGTGGAGCATGAAGTATGGGGCCACAACAACTGTGGAGCATACACTACGTTAGACACAGCAATTGTGACACGTAGAATACGTGGGGCCACAACAATTGTGGAGTACGTATTAACGCACTCACAGCTAGTATAGAAACCTGTGATGTGATGCGGTAATCGGCAGGGACACATGGCTCAATGGGACCTGTGTAGCACCCATATGGTCACTTTAATGATTAAGTCTATTGAATAAGATTTCAAGTTTATGTATTTCACGTTCAAGTCATGTTTCAAGTTCACGTTATGTTACGTTCAAGTTTACGTTCACTCAATCATGGTAATCCCATGAGACAAGAATATGTTTCAAGTTTATGTTATGTTATGTTCACATTTACGTTATGTTCCAAGTTCACATTTATGTTATGTCATGCTCAAGTTCATGTTCAAATTATGCATGTTCACGTTCATGTTATGTTTTAAGTCCATGTTATATTTCAAGTTCACGTTCATGCTAGGTTTCAAGTCACGTTCATGCTAAGCTTCAGTTTCAGTTTAAGTTATGCCAGTTATGTTATGTTGTATGTCAAATTATGCTATGATTACTTATGATTTGATTACGCATTCATGCTTTTACTGCCATGCATGCATCATTAACCTGTGTGGAAGTTTTCTGTTAACTTGCTGAGATTTGTAATCAAATCTCACTATGGTAGTCCCAACTACCATTCTCTCCGAATGGTAGATTTTGTTTTAGGATCTGAAGGAGAACCGGGAATCGACCAACTGGAAACGGCCGACTAAGCGACGATGCGACGTAGATGGTATTACAATAGTTACCTCAGATTACTACTTGTATTGGTGGAGTTCAATCTCCGGCACTCTTTTGATCACAACCTTATGGACTATTATTGTGATCTTAGTTGTTTAGTATGTCGTTAAGTATGGAGTATGTTTTAAGTATTTGAGATATTTTACTTATAAAAAAAAAAGTATTTGGGATATTTTAGTTTGGTGCATAGTATTGCTAAAGAAAAAAATTATCCGCTGCGAATATTACATAATGCTAGATGCATGTTAAAAATATTGCATCTTTTATGTCATGAACGGGGGCAGGTAACCTTGTGTTGCATGTCTCGACACTTCAAATGTCCATCCGATCTCAAGCGGAATTTGAGGGCGTCACAGTGGGCATGGCACTGGCCTAGCCTACAAGGCACAGGCTGGAGCCGTGCGCTGGATGGCATGCCTATGGGGCATGCCACTAACCTCGCTGACATGCGGCAAGAGTTGTGCGTGTGTGCGAGCGCTCGCGGGCGGGCGGGGGCTGGTTGTGTGGTGCATGGGCACGCGCAGGGCCACGCGGCCCATAAGCGTGCGCATGGGCCTGCACACTAGAATGCGCATGAGCAAGCTGTTGCGTGCAATGCCGAGCGCATGGGCGCACGGTGCATGACTGCGTGGATGGACTAGCACTCACTAACCTCGCTGGCCCGCATGCTAGGCGCCCCGTGTGTGCCATCGCGCGGGCCAAGGCATGCATGCATGCTGGGTGGGCGCCACATGCGTGTCACCCCACGTAGCCAAGGCATGCTTGTGGACTAGCCAATGTGCATGTCCCCATCATGACTAGGGCATGTGCGGCATCTCTAGAGGCAATTCGACGTGAAGGTCTAACACAACCACCACTAACTCCGTCGCACAACCACAACCAGTACTAGCTCCGTCGCACAACCACCACTAGCTGACTACACTTTTCTATTATACTATGTAGTCGAACATAGAGAGAGAGAATGAATTCGTATGTTCATTAACATTAAACATTTTATACATACTACATACAAATGACCATTGTATAATCATAAACTATACTAATTACAACCATGTCCTCTAACATAGATAATCAGCTCAAGTACACTGATCTTTGCTTCTTAAAATAGATGCTAACCGTTTGGGTTTTTTCCTCCTTTTTGTTGTATTGGGACTAATATATATGGGCATATGGAGGAGCTTCACAATTTACATGAGGTATGGTTATCTTTACAGTTGCGAATGGCTTGTCTGGTTACTCTATTGCTGATCATAAAAGCATCCATATAGAATCCTTACCAGGCAAAGCCAAGATTGAGCTTTATCAGAATGATTCTGTAGAGCTTGAACTTCTTGTACTGTCAACAAGCTTGAACCACTGGCTTCCTGGGTCACACATATCATCTCTGCTTATGCATTTGCAAGTATTTGTGACTATGGTATTAGTGGAGTCTACATCTAGGCAAACGGTAGCACCACTGTCAAGCTCGGTTGAGAGATGCATCTTTGAATCCGAGGCGGTTTCCCATTTTGAACCAGATCTGCTGCAGACTATGCCAAGTCTTGCTGGCTTTCCCAAATCTTGTGCTTGTAGGCAGAAATATGTTCCCTGTACGGTTAAAGTTTTCTGTGGTGTGTAGTTCCAGCCATCGGAGTCTGTGCAGGGACCCAACCTTAATGGCTCCTGCAAGCTTTTTCTTAGAACACACAGACCAGTTGATGGATGGAAGATTAGTTTGTGTAGTCTAGTTTGCGATAGACCAGGCCCTGCAAGTCACATGAGCACAATCCTGAAATGTCGAAAGGATGATAGTAGTTAAAATGAAGAAGAAAGGCATTTATCATCATTAATATACCTCGAAAAGGAGATTGCAGAGCAGAGATCCTTTGCAAGAAGAATGCATTTCGTGTATCACACCAATTCCAATCAAGCACACCAAAGTTCTCATTTAATCCCGTAACTCCCTCTCTCATATAATAACTCCCAGCAAGTGTCCAGAGGGCCCAATCCAGGTCAAGTTCAGCTGCCACAGCCGAGAAGCAATTCATATACCTGTTGTCATTCACACTGGTACCTCTTAGGTCTATCCCAAACTCACTCAAGAACAACGGCCATCCTTGTTCCAACAAAAATCCTGACAATCTCATCATGTTATCTACCACTCTCCCGCACACTTGATTCGGGTTGCCAGATTCCCATGCCATCCCATCTGAAAAACCATACCAGTGCGTCTCATACACTAGCTTTCCCGTGAATGTGAGGTCCACTGGTTGATTGTGGAGGAATGACAAGTCTTTGCCGTAGTTGAGGCCAGAGAGAATGACCAGAACATCTGGGTTTGCTGCATGCACTGCTTCTGCTCCCTTCTGCATGTACCTAGTTTGTTTGAAAACTGAAAATTAGAACTAACACAAAAGAATTGAACAAAAAGAACCATTGACATGAATCTATTTGTGGAGGAGCTGAGCATTGTGCACAAGATTAGGCTAGCCCTTTTATGTATGATGTACCTGTACCAATCATACACGTTTTGTCTGGGGCCTCGAAGCTCATTCCTCAAGCTCATGCCGACAACATTGTCCACGCCATTGAAGATGGTTGCCATCCGAGTTAGCCCCTCAATCCAGAGGTCCGGGTTGAAATACTGGTCGCCAAAGAACCCATTGCGATCAGAGTTGCTGCAACACCATCCGGGCTTGCTTATATGATTGTCCAATATGACCATCACGTTGTTAGCCCCCAAGCTAGACACTACCGCCTTGATTAGACATAAAATTTTGTCAAATACGATACAAGTGATAAAAACAATATCTCCATCTAAGTATTAGAGATTAAATGTGTAATTTTCGAATTTGGAGTTTTGCTGACACGTCTTATTGGTTTTCTTAGAAAAGTTGAAATTATTAAACCAAAAATAATTTATCTCATTAAAGTAGTAATTTTTATTACGAATTAGTATATTCTTTTAATTTATTAATATTTGTCTTTTTAGTTTTCTCAATTCATGCATCTTTTTTTTTTTTTTTTTTTGTCACCGACAGATTAATAAAGGTTATTAACTTTATCATAATGGCAGTATATATTTACTTTCTATTCAAAAAAAAAAAAATATTTACTTTGAGATAGGCTCCGTTTGGATGTTGGAAGATATTGAAGTCAACTTAGTTTAGTCTAATTTTAAGTTGAGTTTAACATCCAAACATCCAACTCTCAAATTATTATAAATTTAGATAATGAGTTGAAATGAGATGAGATGTTAAGATAAAAGTTAAAAGTTGAATAAAATATTATTTTTTAATATTATTATTGTTTTAAAATTTGAAAAAGTTAAATTGTTTATTGTATTTTATATGAAAATTTATAAAAGTTGTAATGATGAGATGAGATAAGATGGATCGAGAGTGTTTCTCAATCCAAACTGAGCCTAAAATCACTCAAATCGAAACCTCTTTACACGTGGGACCTATAACCTTTTTCAACCCAACACTTCTTTACATGCGAGACCCACAACCTTTTTCAATTTCTCATAAATACATCTAGAGCCCAGTTTGGATTCAGAAAGTATTTCCTCTCATCTCATCTCATCTCATCATTACAACTTTTCCAAATTCTCACACAAAATATAATAAATAATTTAACTTTTTCAAATCTCAATTTAACATTTTCAAATCCCAAAACAATTATAAATTTAAAAAATAATATTTTAATAATATTTTTTTTAATTTTCAATTTTCATCCAAAACATCTCATCTCATCTTTAAATCCAAATTAACCCTAAACTCATCTTAATATCTAAATACATTTAAGCTCATCTTAGGTAAACCTCATAAAACTCACTTCAATATCTCAATTCACTATTATTTATAAGAAATTTAACTCATCTCAACTCAACATCTAAATGAGACTTCTTAACCCTATCTCCGTTCAAACAAAGTTTGTATGATTTCTTGTCCATCACTAACATGAGAAAGCATAAGGAGAGAGAAGGTTAAGAAATTTAAGAAACTTATAAAAAAATAAAAAAAAGTTAGGCTGCGTTTGGATGTTAAGTTGAGCTGAGTTGAGTTGAATTTTTTATGAATAGTAATGAGTTGAGTAATGAAGAGAATTATGTGGGACCATCTAAACTGAGTTTAAAGTGTGTTTGGATATTAATATGAATTTAATACTTTTTATAAAAAATTGAAAAAGATTATAGGTCTCACGTATAAAAATATTTTAAGTTGAAAAAAATTGTGGATCTTACGTGTAAGAAGGTTTTGAGTTAGAATGATTTTAATAATTAAGAGTTAAGTATTTGAATGTTAGACTTAGTTTAAAATTCGACTGAATTCAATTGAGTTTAGAAACCACACGCAGCCTAAGAAATTTAAGATGTTCAACAAAAATTGGAACATCAAAGAACTAACATTGATAGTTTTTTTAAGTTTAAATTTAATATAATAATTAAAAAAAATCTTAACTAATTATTCGTATATAATATTTTTTATTTGATAAATTTAAATATTCATATGATCTATAGCAGTATACGACTAATATTATACAGAGAGAGAAGTGTTGGGAAAATCAAAAGATATTTATTCTTTTTACTCAAGTTAAAAAAATATACATTATGAAGAAAATGACTATAAGATTAGAATATACTATTGCTAAGAGAGAGAGAGAGAGAGAGAGATTAACATGATATCATTGCCGTGGCAATCACCATCAGCCTCATTAACATTGTTATCATACTTATTCGAGTCATTATCGTCAACAATAATTATATATAGCCTATATTCACGCTTAAATATAAATAAATTGAATATATATTGCATTAACAATATCGTAGTAAAAATTGAAAAAGCAGCAAACATAAAATTAAAAAACAGTAAGCTATACTTTGGATGAATTAAGATTATATATAAAAATAAAATATAATATTATTATAATATTATTTTTATTTTAAAATTTAAAAAAATTAAATTTTTTATTTTATTATATATATATATATATATATCCTCTCTCTCTCTGATGTATATGGGTTAACTTAACCAGGAGATTAAGAATTAAGAAGAAGAGGGCTATTTTGTTGTTACCTGAAATGCTTGTAAGAGGGGAAGATCAACGATGGAGGGGTTGTTGGCCTGGATTCCGACAACGGATTCAGACAGCCCAAGACTCTGAAAGGACTGTCGGACAGTGAGAGAAGCGAGAGAGTCGTTGGTGGCCAAAAAAAGCGGCCAAGTGAGCCTAACACAGTTGAATCCCATGGATTTGATCCTCTTGGAGATGGCGTCCATGGGCTGTTTGCTCAGTCCCTCCGCCACCACAGCTTCCATGTGCGACGCCCAGTTCACGCATGCCAGCTTTACCCTTTGCCCTTCATCGTCCACAATCCACCGTGAATCGGTGTACAGCGGTAAAGCTGAGACAGGCTTGCTTTGGAGTACGATGCTCGGAATCCACAGAATACAGAGGAAGAAGACGACCAAGAAGAAAAAAAACCTCCCCATATTTGACTTTGTTTTGATTTTAGGAGGCCGAGGCGTTTGGGAGAGTGGAGAGTTTGTTACCGCTATTTATACTAGATGATGGGCATCTATATCTATATATCTTCCTATTATTTAAAAGTGTCTATAAGATGAACAGTAGTAAATAGTGCCGTCCAAAACTAAAACCACGCAAAAATGCAAAACCAAAACCACGGCAAAATCAAGCTAGACCGCGTCGCTCTCTCTGCGTCCTCAAAGCAAAATCACGGCAAAATCACAGCAAAGTGATAACAAAAATACATACAAAGTGATCACAAAAGCACGGCAAAACCAAAACCACGGCAAAACCAAGGCAAGACCGCCTCCCTCTCTCTGCATCCTCAAAGCAAAATCACGGCAAAATTCCCACAAAATCACAGCAAATTCATCACAAAAATACCACAAAATACAGAAATTCACCACAAAATTACCACAAAATAAAAAAATCACCAGACAAATCACGGTGGTGGAGGCGAAACTGGCCGTGTGTGAGAGGGAGAGAGCGTGAGAGAGGTGAGGATGCACGGTGGCTCAGCTGGACGTGGGGATGGCTACGAGAGGTGGTCGGTGGCCAAAGGAGGTCCCGGTGGTGGTGCGGTGGCCAGAGGAGGTGGAGCTCCGCCGTGGGTGTGGAGAACCCGTGCAAGAGAGAGGTGGACTTCCTCGGGGCAAACGGCAGGGAGACGGAGGCCGAGCTCGCTGGAGGAGGATGGCCGGTGGCAGGGGAGGCTACCGTGGAGGTGGTGGCATCGGAGGACGGCGCAGCAACATTAAGCCCATTCGGGCTGTGCACTACCGAGAGAGAGGAAGAGAGAGCGTGAGAGAGGGAGACTGGTGTGGAGGGACTCGCCGGAGTGAGGTGGTGCCGGTGGAAGGGGCGGTGAGACTCACCGGCGCACGGCGGCTCCGGACTAGGCAGTGGAGGAATTGGGTGGGGAGAGCGTACCGCGTACGCTGAAGGAGAGGGAGGAGAGAAAGAGAAATCGGGGGGAGAAAAGTGAGGGAGGAAGAGAGAGGGGCAAGGGTTTTACGGTAAAATATAAATTTTGGGATCTAAAATTTGTTTAAATTGTGCAGATTTTATACACTTTAAAATTAAATAAATAATTTCTATTAAAATTTAGAGATATAATTATAAAATTGTAATATTTATTACTATAATAAATAATTTCTCTTGTTAAAATTTATATATAAATAATTTCTCTTATTAAAACACTGATTTAAATTAATTTAAAATTAAAATAATTAAAATATAAATAACAAATCATATATAAACTATCAAATTTAATTTATAAAATACTAATATTTCATCATTAAATAAATAATCAAATTTTATTATATATTTTTAAGAAATTAATCTCAACCCCTCCTTTTAAATCCTTAGATAAATATTTTAAGTCATTATTAAATATTTTTCAGATATTAAATAGCATATAATACATAAACTATCAAATTTAGTTTATAATCCGAAAATATGTCCTGAATGTATATTTCACTTTTTTTACTTTTCTTTTTTTTTCATGTATATTTTTAATCATCGTAAACATTTTTTAAAAAAATAAAAAATTTACAACATCATTAAAAAATACTTCTTTAATCACTAGGTAAAAAAAAAAAAAAATTGGGCAAACGTCCCTTGGACGTTACCCACTGCTAGTATATATATATATATATATATATATATATATATATAATCACTTTTAGACGATAATTCAAAGTATTAAATTTAATTGATGATTAAAACATTAAATTATTACCTTCTAGGATAAAGGTGTTTTAATAAAATATTGCCTTTAATTTTTTTTTTAATATTTCACTAAATTTCAATCAAATATTTTACATTTTGAAGTCACTCATTAATAGAGAATATTCCCCACAAGTAATGATAAATACTAAAGTTAAATTAAAGAAAAATGCTATAACACACGGTAGTTTTAAAACACGAAAGTGCACACCTTGTCAAATCTCCAATTTACCCTCTTTTAAGTTGTCATCTTGAGTAAACACGAAAGTGCACACCTTGTCAAATCTCTAATTTACCCTCTTTTAAGTTTTCATCTTGAGTTTTAAAATATGAAAGTGCACGCCTTGTCAAATCTCCAATTTACCCTCTTTTAAGTTTTCAGATCATCTTGAGTGTGTTTTCAGACCATCCTCACGCACGAGCATTAGTCGCATTTCTCATCCATGAGCATCAGACCCTTCTCGGCTATGGCTGCTGCACCTACATCTGTTTTATTTTTGCACCCACAAAACACTATAAATCTTGGCCATGATTGTTGCTTTGCATTTCTTTTCAAATTTTTTAAGCTACAGAATGTTTAAAGTATACAATCTAAATGAAGATAAAATAGATACTGAGATGACAAGAAATGATTTTAAATAAAAGTTAAAAATTAAATAAAATATTATTAGAATATTATTTTTTAGAGAAATGATAGTTGTAGTCATGAATGCATAAGTGTCGTATAATGATTTTGAAAAAAATAAATAAATACGAGACTTACGTAAAAATAAATTAATTTTTTAATAGTAAACTTCACTCTTTTTAAAACGACTGTATAATATTTATACAGTCTATGACTGTATGTAGCATTATTCTATTTTTTAATATTATTATAATTTTAAGATTTGTAAAAATTAAATTATTTATTACATTTTATATAAAAATTTAAAAAAATAATAATAATAAAATAAAATAAAATATTTTCATTATCTAAACATGGCCTTACACACCTTAGTGCAGGAGAAAGTTTTATTTTTATTTCTTTTTGGGAAGCTGGGCGGAGTATGAAAGAGTTGTACAGGAGAGGGAGAAATGCCAGAAATTGTAAAGAAGCTTTCATTTTACTTTTTCTTGTTTTATTTTATTTTTTCTTTACTTATCCGACTCGCTCTAAATTAAATATTAAATTTAAAAGGAAAGTTATTCATTATTTTAATTATTTAAGGTCATGTATAATTTAATGTGAAAATTATTATTCTAGACCTTATTACCCAACCGCCATTCTCCTCTTTTTTTTTTTAATCTAAACCATCATTCTCCCGATCGTGAAACTAAAATGTTAAATGTTAAAGTAGACATGTGGCCAATGAAATTCAAGGATTCATTGACTTATTTGTACAATGATGTTATTACCAATGTGGAATGATGTGATTAGTCACTTTAATTTCAATTACCCATTGTCATTGCAAACACGCCAAGTAATGTGTAGGTGGCCAGGAATAAAATGCCCCCCTTTGACATTACTTGCACCTTTTTTTTTTCCCTTCGGAAGACTTGTAAGGCAATCCACACAGCATTATTATTGCTTTTGTCATCGGTTTATTATAGTCTTCTACGTTTAGATACTGTGAATATTTTAAATATTTTATAAAAAATAAATAATAAAATAATAAAAAATATATAATAATAAAAAATATATAAAAATTAATAATAAAATAATAAATAGTAATGAGATATTCTGAGAATATCTAAAATATTCTTAGTATCCAAATCTAAATTAAATTTACTACTCATATGATCATCTTGATGCGGTGGTGGTGCCACAGGATTATTAAAAAAATAAAAAAAAATATTAAAATCTTAGGTTCCATCAACCACTTTTGTATTTGTGTTTTTTTGTTTTTTTAATAAACCATGTGATACTATATGGTGGTGGCACGTCAGATGACTATTTGAATGATAAATTTCATTTGGTCAATAACATTATACTTGTGTCTTATTTCTTCGTTCATTTTGTTGATTCCATTATGGATTATTATAATTTTAAAATGCACTTCATTCGAAAAATTATATATATAAGTTAATATAAAGGACATTTTGCTGATAAATTAAATTTTATCAAATAAATAATATAATAAATAATGCCTCAGTCCTTCTCATAAACGGTCACTTCACGCTTCATCTTCGCATTTTTCAAACTCTTTCGAGACTTATCAAATGTGGGCTTGTAATAGTATGAAGGATACATCATATGGACCTAAGTGACGAAATTGATATAATAAAGTCTAATAACTTGAAAAACGGATGTACTAGAGCAGGCCTAGAGATGAAAGAGAACCATTATGACGATCCCCACCTCAAGTTCAATCTAGAACGAGATGTATAGAGATTCTCTTAGAGAATCTTCATTGGGCATTTATTATTTTTGTTTATTATTAAAGTAAAAAATTTACCAAATATTACATGAAAACACTTGCATTGAAATAGGTAAGTCCAAATAAAATTGACTTTGAATTACAGTGTTTCGCATCCACGATCATATTTGACGTGTCACTGTAGCTCAATCATATCATATTTTATTATTTTATTTTACATTACCAATGGTTAGACCATCTCTCTTCCTTTAAATTTCTCTCTTTTTCCTTCACTTCCCTCTCAAGTCTTATATTTCTTGCCAATTTCTCTTCGTTTCTCTCTTCCATTTCCTGGTTTTGCCCCTCGGTCCCCCTCGTGTGGAGTTTGTGTGAATTCCTCTTTTGTTTTTAGTTGGTTCAAGAACATTTGATAGCTTATTTTCCTCTCTCGATTTCGGTTTCCTTCATATGGTCGAATATCATCCGCACTCATATTTTGGGGGCAAGAATTGACATCAACGTTCTCTAGATTAACACAGCACCATTGTAACGCTCGTCCTTGTGGTAAGATTTTAGAAAATAATTTTTAAAAATAAGACGGGAATTACTGAATCTTTTAAAACTTTCTTTTTCCTTTCCTTCGCTGGATATAAAAGATTCTATGTTTAAAATTAAAACTTGCTCTATAAATTACGCTCGTCCTTGTTGTTCAACTCATTTTTTTTTTCTTGAGGTCTCAGCCTCAGCTTCATTTTTTCTCTCTCCTTTTCGGCCTCATTATTTCTTTTTCTTTTTCTCAATCTCATATTCACTCTTACTTTTTAGCTCAATTTCATTTTCATTCTTACTTTTTTGGTCAATCTCTTTTTCACTTTTACTTTTTTTATCATTCTCACTATCACTCTTTCTTTTTTTTATCACTCTCATTTTCACTCTTTCTTTTTTGAACAATCTCACTTTTCAGTTTCAGTTAGTCCTCATCGACCTGTGTTAGAATTAAATGAACAAATTTGATTATTTTTCCATCATTTTCAAAACTGTACATGTTCCTTAACTCATCATGAATCACCTTCCTATCATACTGCCATAGCTTTCCCAACAAAATATGGCCAGCATGCATATGCACAACATCACAAAGCATCATATCCTACTATTTCCCAATTGAAAAAGAAACTAACACTTGCTTATTTACCCTAACCTCCCTACAATTACTCAACCACTGCAACTTGTATAGTCTATGGTGTTTCAAGGTAGGTAAATTCAATTTCTCAACTAAAGTAGTGCTAGCCAAATTAATACAACTCGTCACATTAATGATCATACTACATACCTTGTTGTTGATGTCGCATCTAGTATGAAAAATGTTATCACTCTGCTGCTCTGTATCATTCATCCTAATTTGTGTATTTAGTGCAAGCCTAGTAATAAGAGAATCACCATATTTTTCTTTTTCATACCCATTTTCAACACTAGACTCACGTCGCTTCCTATCTCTTTTACCCTGTAGATTTCTAATTACTGCATCTTGATGATCTATCATATCCCTCACTTCACCTAACACCAAGTTCAACCGCTCAAACTATTGTTGCATGGCTTGCAACACAAAGGATGGGTTATCTGCTATCCCCTTTGGTAATGAGTCGCTCCTATGAGACATCATAATGTGCTGCACAAAAAGTATGTTAGTGGAAAATCTCACACATTCCCTTATATGTTTACACTCGAATAATGGCACTCCACTCATGTTTAACTCTTACTTGGTTTTTTCCTGATAATAGTCTCACACTCTTTCTTTTACCTCAATAGTTTTCCCGCTCAAGTTCTTTAAGAACTAGTTGAACTAAATCAAGAAAATATAACCTTGTATTATTCCAACCAGCAATAGGTTCAAGAAACAAGAATAAGAAACAATGAAGTAATAAAATGACACGAACCTCAAGGAATTTATACGAATGAAAGAGTAATTACAAAATAAGATACTAACTAGAAAGATGTATTCAAGCCCATTTGATGATAAAACTCAATCAACAAATGTATTTCTATCTCTTTGTTGTAACTATGTATCAAACTTTGAATATGCTACATTTTCTTTTCTTTCTTTCCTTTTTTTTTTCCGAATTTTTTTTTCTTTTTTTTTCTTTTCTTTTCCCCTCTTTTATTTTCTCTAATTCAATCACAAATAGCAATATTTAATTGTGAAAATCAAGCAATTGAATTCAAGCACACAAGAATTGAAAATGAAGTAGAAGAGAATCAATGGAACGGCACTCCAAGCAATTGACAAAATTAGAGATGCAAGAAACTCTTAGTGATGCAAATTTTAGCCAAACCAAAAACCCTAAGAATTTTGGCAGCCTACTTTTTGTTTTTGTTTTTGTTTTTTGGCAACCCTAAAACAATGAAACCATAGAATCAAAATTAAAGATGCAAGAATTAAAAGATAGAATCAGACCTGATTGGAAACCTAGCTCTGATACCAAATGATATGAACCCGCGGGAATGAAATCATTTGAACCCACAATCAATTTAAAAACTTCTCAAGAAAGTCAAAATCAAGTCAATGGATGGAGAATCTGTTGGTTTTTCATCTTAGAAATGATTAAAATATTTGATATAAAGTGAAAATAATGTGAACCATTACCATTGTTCAATGTATCGGTTCGGTTATCTAGATTTTGTGCCTTGGTACTTGAACCAATGTATGCTTCTTAGGGATATGAGCCTTAACCGCTTCCCAGCCAAACAAAGAGTTGTGTCCTTTGGTGAATTAGAAACTTTTTCAATGTATTCTCTAATATTTGAGAAGTTGTGACTTCTCAAAAGTGCTCATTCATTTAAGTTGTGACTTTTCACAAGCACCATTTCATTTATATGATGTGACTTTTCACGTGTACCCTTTCATTTAAATAAGTTGTGACTTTTCACATGTGACCTTTCATTCTCTATAAATAGGGAACCCCACCTACAAATTCATTAACTCCAAATTCTCTACAAAACTTAGAGAAACACATCCTCATTCTCTTTGTCTTTCTTTCTTTGGGCTTTGACTATTTTACATCGAGTTCGAGGATCTCCTTTTGTGTACGAGGAGATTAACGGGAACCGACGTTGTTGTATCTTGAGAGTAGACTGTCAAGAAGCCTAGTGCATGTTTAATATTGGAGGCGGCGGAATCTACTCTAAGGAAAGCGTCTATCACAACATGCCTCAATACCGAGTTCTCTCTTTCAAATGTGTTCCTGTTATTTTACATATTCTCTAGTTTACAAAACATTTCAGAATATTTACCAACAATCTTAGAGTAGATCTTCTCTTTGTTAAACTAGAGGTGTGTTTTAATTGATTGGTTGCCACCATGACTTCAAACAAACCTATTGCACCCGAGAAATTTGAAGGAATCAATTTTAAGCGTTGGCAAGAAAAGATGAAAATATTTCTTACAATGCTTGGATTATATTTTTTTATTGAAAATGATCCTCATTCTGATGATTTACATGATCCCGCACGTAGTATTGAATTGCAAACATATGCAAAAAAAGATAATTTGTGTAGATGTAGGATTTTAAATCATTTAAGTGATACACTTTTTGATGTTTATCTACACATTAAATTTGCCAAAAATATTTGGAATGCTCTTGATAAGAAATATGGTGTACAAGATGCCGGAATGGATAAGTACACCGCAAGCCAATTTCTTGGTTTCAAGATGGATGATTCCAAATCTGTGGTAGAGCAAGCCCATGAGTTAACTATTCTTTACCATGAATTGGGCCAACAGGGAATGGGTATTACCGAGCATCTCCAAGTTGCTTGTACAATAAACAAGTTGCCTCCTTCATGGAAGAATTTTGGCCTATCTCTTACACATAAGACTGAAGATATGACCATAGAAACCTTGATCTCTGCCATTAGGATCCAAGAACAACACCTGGAAAATGATATCATCCCACCATTGGTTTCTGATTTTCAGTCCAAAACAAATATTGTAGAAGGCCATAAAACTCATAAGAACCCACTACATCAGAAGTCCAAATTCAATAAGGGTAAAACTAATTATGAGAATAATTTGAAACCAAAGTCCTATATTAACAAAGATGATAAAAGACCCATTTGTTTTAACTGTAACAAACCGGGTCATTTGGCAAAAAATTGTCGCTATAAGGAGAGGAAATATCAAGGCAATGAACAACCAAGATCGCCTAATCCACATGCTCATATGGTGCTTTTCGGGACCGACTCTGTTGAAACCGATGAACGGTATGTAACCATAAGTCCCAAAGTTTATCTGACTTGTAGTGCTACTGATTGGATAGTAGACACAGGAGCCAATGTACATGTCACTTCTAACCGTAAAATTTTTTTCAACATATCAGGATACAAGCGGCATGAAAGTGATGATGGGTAACTCCACCTCTGCACAAGTATTTGGAGTAGGAAAAATTGTACTCAAATTAACATCTAGAAATACTCTTCATTTAGAAGAAGTATTTTACGTACCAGAGGCGAGGAGAAACCTAATTAGTGGATCTTTACTCAATGGGGCTGGCTACACATTATTATTTCAATCTAATAAAATTATTGTAACTAAATATGGGTCATTTGTGGGGAAAGGCTATGTGAGTGGTGATTTGTTTGTAATAAATATTCAAAATAATGTAGCAGACAAATTTGATTCTAATAATAAATTTATATTTTCTACATGTTCCTATTCAATATGGCATGCTAGATTAGGCCATGTTAATGATCATAATGTCAAAAGAATGATAGATTTAGAGATTATTCCTAAAGTTTCTGTTGATTTGGATGAAAAATGTTTAATTTGTGTTCAATCAAAACAGCCTAGAAAGCCATTTAAATCTATTATAAGAAACTCATCGCTACTTGAATTAATTTATAGTGATAGTTGTTATTTAAATGGTGTCTCCTCTAAAGGTGGTAATAAATACTTCATTACTTTTATAGTGATATGTCCAAATCTTGTTATGTTTACTTGATGAAAACAAAAGATGAATCATTTAGTAAATTTGTCATCTATAAAACTGAAGTTGAAAACCAATTGAGAGAAAAATTAAAATTATCAGGTCTGATAGAGGAGGTGAATACTCCTCTAATCAATTGGCTCAATACTGTGAGAAGAATGATATTATACATGAGGAAACTGCTCCATATTCTCCTCAATCCAATGGTGTTTCTGAAAGAAAAAATAGAACCTTGATGGATATCGTCAAATGCATGCTCTATAGTTCCGGCCTACCTGAGCAATGGTGGGGGGAAGCAATACTCGCATATTGTTTTATCTTGAATAGGGTACCATTTAAGGGATATGACAAGACACCGTATGAACTCTGGAATGGTAGAATACCCAATATTAATTTCTTTAGAGTTTGGGGTTGTCTTGCAAAGGTTAATGTTCCAAAAATTAAGAAAATGAAATTAGGTCCCAACACAGTAGATGCATTATTCATTGGGTATGCTAGACATAGTTCTACATATAGGTTTTTGATTATCAAATCAGAAGTCCAAGCTATTGATCCCAACACCATCATGGAGTCTAGGGATGCAACATTCTTTGTAGATCTATTTCCTTTCAAGAATAAGTTAGAAAGATCTTTACCTACAGTAAGTTTTCCTTCCACCAGTAGTCAACCTACTATTATATATAATTCTGATAGTGTATCTGGATTAGAAAATGAACTTGGAAGAGGAAAACGAGTTAGAAAGGAAAATGATTTTGGACATGACTTTTATACTTATTCTATGGAGGAAGACCCATTGACTTTCAAGGAAGCCATGCTTTCTATTGATTCTACTTTCTGGAAAGAAGCAGTAAATAGTGAGATAGAATCTCTTAAGATTAATAGTACTTGGAATTTATGTAATCTTCCACATGGATGTAAAACCATTGGATGTAAGTAGATTTTTAAAAAGAAATTGAGACTTGATGGTACTATTGATAAATTTAAAGTTAGGCTGGTTGCAAAGGGCTTTACACAAAGAGAGGGTATCAATTATTTTGATACATATTCTCCTATTACTAGAATAACCACAATTCGTGTTCTAATTGCTCTAGCAGCGATCCATAAACTTGAAGTCCACCAAATGGACGTAAAGACCGCATTTCTAAATGGTGATCTAGAAGAAGAGATATACATGAATCAACCAGAGGGGTTTGTGGTTCCAGAACAGGAAAGAAAAGTTTTTAAACTTATTAAATCTCTGTATGGTTTGAAGCAAGCTCCTAAACAATGGCACAAAAAGTTTGATGAAATAATTTTATCTTATAATTTTAAGATAATTGAATTTGATAAGTGTTTATACACTAAAATAGTTGATGGTGCATGCGTAATGCTATGTCTTTACGTTGATGATATTCTCATCTTTGGTACCAATATAGATATTGTTCTTGATGTTAAAAATTTTTTATCTAAGAATTTTGACATGAAAGACATGTGAGAGGCACAGGTAATTCTTGGCATTAAATTAATGAGATATCGTGATGGTATTAACATAAATCAATCTCATTATATTGAAAAGATTCTTAAAAATTTTGAGAGATTCGAATGCAAACCTGTTAGTACTCCTCTTGATCCTTGTTTGCATTTAAGTAAGAATCTTGGAGATCATGTGTCACAACTGAGATATTCTCAAATTATCGGTACGTTACTGTATATTGCTAATTCTACTAGACCTGATATTTCATATGCTGTGAGTAGACTTAGCAGATATACTAATAGGCCTGATGATTCTCATTGGAAGGCATTTGAAAGAATTCTTAAATATTTGAAAGGAACCATGACATATGGTATCCATTATTCTGGGTATCCCAGTGTATTAGAACCATATAGTGATGCTAGTTGGATAACTGACACAGTCGATCGTAAGGGAACGAGTGGATATATTTTCACTCTCGGTGGAGCAGTTGTGGTTTGGAGATCTTCTAAGCAAACTGTGATTTCACGATCTACTATGGAAACTGAATTAATACCCTTAGATACTACCGGACATGAGGTAGAGTGGCTTAAGAATTTATTATTAGAAATTTCTCTAGTTAAAAAACCAATGCCAGCTATTTCTATTCTTTGTGACAATCAGGCTGTGATAAGTGTTTGTAATAATAAACACTTTAATCATAAGAGGAGACATTTAAGTATCATGCATTCTACGATAAGATACTTGATAAAGAATGGATACTTGACTTTGGAATATGTAAAGTCAGAAGATAACCTAGCGGATCCTTTGACGAAAAGACTGGCAAAGTCGAAGGTTATACGTACATCAAGGGGGATGGGACTGAAGTCTATTAATTAGATCACCAATAGTGGCAACCCAACCTTCCTGACTGGAGATCCCAAGAAGAAGGTTCAATGGGAAGAACAAACTATTTGAGTGACTGGATAACACTATTAAAATATTATTATATGTTCATCCCTACGGTGTGAGTGCTACAAATGCAATGGCAAAGGAAAAACGAAATGCTTTGAATAAGTCCAAGACTAAGGCAAGGTATTGAATTGCAGGTACCCTTGGAGGACTCACCTATGTGAGTGTGACTGTGGGGCCGCAGTCTATGACAATTGGGCTATTTCCTAGAGTGCCCATGAATCCAAGATACGGTGCACGACCTTTATGCACCACCTTGAAAGGAACCTGTATAGGCCGTACTATGTGTGTGGTGTGGAGAAGCCTGAGTTAAAGATTCTAGTTCAAGACTTGGTTCACCATGGATCTTTCAGATGGAAACACGCTAACACTAGGTAGACGTTCAAAGCCGCAAACTACCTCTATTGATGCATAATACTTAGTCCAAATAAAGAAAATTGTATTATATTCTGTTCTTTAAAATATTTTAATCAGGTGGGGGATTGTTGGTTTTCCATCTTAGAAATAATTAAAATATTTGATGTAAAGTAAAAATATTGTGAACCATTACCATTGTTCAATGTATCGATTCGGTTATCTAGATTTTGTGCCTTGGTACTTGAACCAATGTATGCCTCTTAGGGATATGAGCCTTAACTGCTTCCCAACCAAACAAAGGGTTGTGTCCTTTGGTAAATTAGAAACATTTTCAATGTATTCTCTAATATTTGAAAAGTTGTGACTTCTTAAAAGTGCTCATTTATTTAAGTTGTGACTTTTCACAAGCACCATTTCATTTATGTGATGTGACTTTTCACATATACCATTTCATTTAAATAAGTTGTAACTTTTCACACGTGACCTTTCATTCTCTATAAATAGGGAACCTCACCCACAAATTCATTAACTCCAAATTCTCTACAAAACTTAGAGAAACACCTCCTCCTTCTCTTTGTCTTTCTTTCTTTGGGCTTTGACTATTTTATATCGGGTTCGAGGATCTCCTTTTGTGTGCACAGATGAGGAGATTAATGGGAACCGACATTGTTGTATCTTGGGAGTAGATTATCAAGAAGTCTAGTGCATATTTAATATTAGAGGCAGTAGAATCTACTCTAAGGAAAGCGTATGTGGTGCCCCCGACCCTCATGTAAGGAAACACGAGAATCAAGACGCCAGGATGATGACAACACGGTCATGCATCCCAACGAAAGTGCTAAGTGTGTGTACATGCAACAGTGTACAAAAACATCGCAGCGGATTAGTCAACTAAGTACCAGAATTTAAATACAATTTAAACATCAGTAGAGGTTTAAAAAGCAGTTATACAGTCATCCAAAATTAAAATACAATACAGTAAAATAAAATAACTAAGCAAGTGATCCCAGATCACTCCTCGGGCGGAGCCGAAGCCTCAGGCTCACCCTCTTCTTCATCTGTATCAAAATCTACGTTACTATAAAATGGTACTGTAGGTAAGTATAACCCAAACAACCATCAAGAATAAAAATGCATTAATGCATCCAACATGCATGCATATGATGAAATATGATTTATTCTCAAAATATCATTTTTCCCGAAAATGAATATTTTCCAACACACGCCAAAATCCCACTTGGCCCAAAATATCCGTAAAACATTTTTCCAGAAAATGATTTACACAAAATCCAACACACACTATTTTTCCAGAAAATAGCCAATTAATCCATTATTACCATATACACCATGGTCTCCCGTATGGACCATCCGCACGTCCTGGCTTCGTAGCGATGCCCAGTTCCGCACCCAGCGTGTTCATGGCCAGATATCCTCTAGTCCCCGCCAGTAGAAGGACCACGGAGTCAGCACGAGACCATCTCGTCCGATCCCATTGTTGCCCAGCGACAATCCAGGAGACGTTACTCAGTATATTCCGCTCCCAAGTAACCAGAGGAGCTCTATCGAGATAATGCCCCATCTCGACTTGGGGTCGTGATACACACGCACCCAAAATCCATTCTCACATGAAAACCCAGTTTTCATAAACACATGAATATGAATGCAATACACGAAAACCCAATTTCCTTTACAAACATGATCATGCGTGCAAAATGCAATGTACATGAACAACACAATATCCAAACCAACAATTACCAACCCAATCAATCACACAAACAACTCCAATCACCAATCCATCCGACCCCCGTACTCCTCGGACTCAGTCCGGCATGTTCAACCAAATACAGTGAAATGAGTTAGTGCAAAAATATATTTAAATCACGAAAGTTCTTTGGAGAAATACTTACAGTGCAATATAGCAATTTTCAAAGGATCACGAAACTGCAAGAAGTGACATCTGAGCAACCTAATAGTGCAAAATGCACTGTAGCTATGGGTCTCAAATACCCACTTTTCAACGGAGACAAACGAAGACCCAAGAATGATAGGGTAGGGCCTAGGGATGTCGGTGAAGCTAGTGGTGGTGGTGGTTGGCCGTGGGTGGCGGCGCAATAGGCGGTTAAAGACCAAAAACATCCAAATCGGAAATGGGGTTGGTTGTGCTTCACCGGTGACGGATCGGAGCTGGGGTTGGGTCCATTGGGTTGCTAGAAGGTCGAGGATGATGTGGTGAGAAGATGGTGGCCAATGGTGGTGCGACGGCGGAAAGAGTGCCTCAGCTTGGAGAGGCTCTTGGTGGCTAACGGCGGCGCGGGAGGAGCTGAGATTGGTGGGGTGGTGCCGCCGGCCGGTGGGGAAGCTGATGGGAGGGGCGGTGTCGCGCACGGTGGCGCGAGGCGGTGGCTGGGTGGAGAGGAAGAACGACGCCCGGGAGGGAAAGGGAGAGAGCGCACGCGCGGGAAGCGAGGGAAGAAGAAAGAAAAGAAGAAAAAGAAAAGAAAAGAGGAAAGAAAAAGAGAGGAAAAAGAAAATGGAGGGAAAGAAATGAGATCCAATTCTCACATCTTGGGTCACAAAAATGATCTAACGGAAACGATTTTAAAACAGCAAGTTAAATAAAATAATTTAAACATAATGATAAAATGAAAATAAAATAATTAAATCCAACAGTAAATTAATTTAGAATAAAGAGAAATCTAAAAGCATAACAATAATTAATATTAAGAAAGCACTTCAAAATAATTTTCATAAAATTAAAAATCATAAAAATAAACCCATTAAATATCTGACAATTTTAAAATAAGAGAATAAATTTTCGAATCCATAAAAATAAATACTTCAATAAAAATACACTAAAATACGTGGTGTTACATCCTCCCTCCTTAAATAAAATTTCATCCTCGAAATTGGCAAGGTCAACATTAAACTAAGACAGGAATAAGATTCGACTAAGAGAAGACATAAGGAACATACCGCAAGAGTCAATCAAACAAATATGGATATTGCTCCCTCATGTCGGCTTCTCTCTCCCAAGAGAAATGTTGAGCCAATGGATCGCCCCATGCTACTTTCACCAAGGATAATGTCTTGGACCTTAACCTTTGCTCTTTCTGATCCACGATCTGCATCGGAGCAACTTCATAAAGTTAGGCTGAAGTTGAATGCATCCAAGGTCAACAAAATGTGGCTCTTGCTGTCCAAAACTCTTCTTCAACAAAGATATATGAAACACATCATGAACATCTCCAAAATAGTCCTGCAAGGCAACTCTATAAGCAACAAGCCCAACCTTTTCTATGATCTGAAAAGGACCAACATACCTTGGACTAAGCTTTCCCTTTTTACCAAAGCGCTTAACGCCTTTCATAGGAGAGACTTTGAGATAAACCCAGTCACCTACTTCAAAGGATAAATCTCTTCTTCTTGTATCTGCATAACTCTTTTGGCGACTTTGCGCTTCCGCCATTTTAGTCCTTATAAATTGAACTTGATCCTTCATTTCTTATTATCTTAGGCCCAATTAATTTACTCTCACCAACTTCATCCCAACACAAAGGAGATCTACACTTCATTCCATACAAAGCTTCATACGGAGCCATCTGAAAGGAGGAATGAAAACTATTATTATAAACAAACTCAATTAGCGGCAGATGATTCTCCCAACTCCCCTGAAATTCCATGACACAAGACCGCAACATGTCCTCAAGAGTCTGAATAGTATACTCTGATTGACCGTCTGTTTGAGGGTGATATGCAGTACTAAACTTCAACTTAGTGCCTAAAGCTGCTTGCAAACTTTTCTAAAAATGGGACGTGAACCGCGGGTCCCAATCCGATACAATACTCATTGGTACACCGTGCAAACGCACTCTCTTTGACATACAGCCGAGTTAACTTACCCAAGGAGTCTGTATTATTAATAGGCAAGAAATGGGCACTCTTGGTCAACTGATCAATAATCACCCAAATTGAGTTCTTTCCACTATGGTTCCTCGGCAAACCCACTACAACATCCATAGAAATACCATCCCACTTACACTCTGGAATAGGGAGAGGTTGAAGTTTACCTTGATGCTCAGCCTTAACTTGACAGCATGTGTCACATTTCTCAATAAACATGGCGATATCCAACATACTCGTATTGGTCCCCCAGCGGCACATCACGACCAATATTCCTAGGGTGACTGTTATCCAAAATCTCATTTCCTCGAGAACCTTAATACAGCATCCAATAAATTCCAATGATCAATAGCTCTTACAATAACATGCGCCAACCTCAATCAGCTCCTATGCTACAACTTCTGAACCTCCATTGAATTCTACTTTTGGTAACCTAAAAGCCACTTCCAAAGTTAACTATCAATAACAAATTACACAACCAAATGATTACTCTCCAAATACAAGTATCTTCTCAAAATTCAAGTCACCACTACTTCCTCAAATCAGCACGATCTGAACTCCTGACTACAACAAAAATATCACGCTTCTGCTACGCACTCTGATATTCGCCACATGCATTAAGTTTATGTCCTCATGAAACTAACACCATCGAGTACAAGGTGACTCCATACCTATTAACCAAAAACTCTTATCACAATTTGGTAGAAAAATACTTTTTCCCAAAATCACGAGTTATAACTCAAATTCCTTAATTAACTCCTACTGCCTTGATCAAAATCAAATTTCATAAAATACATCAATGATCATTGACAAAAAACCAATATCAACCAACCTCAGTATCCCAAATTGAAAATAAGCAACCTCAACCCAAAATACATCCGTCTCATCTATGATAAGGAACATTCCTTAAAAGGCTCGATTCCAACCTGGCGAACTAATAAGAGCGCCTATAAACTTCTACCTGACAACCTAAACCCAAAAGCTCATCACCTACATTCTGAACAACATCTAATCTAGCAGTGACTAAACTCACTACGAACCACCATTGACTACACCAAAATATTATCGAAACCATCTTGGTAACTCGCCCACCTATTTCTACTCCTCGAAGCTAGCATTAACACAACTAGTTCCTTCAATAGTACATCACTATTAAACCTCAAAGCAAGCCATACTACTCAAATCTTCAATCCACCAAAAGTCATTGCAAAGCACCCAAGGATCCTAATGTTTTATTAACTCACATGCTTGATCATATTATCCACTGTTGATGCCTAAGTTTCAACTTCAAAGATCTTTTCATACACCAGACATGACGACCCATCAATCTCTTTAAGTTAAATAACAATGTTTGTAATTCAATCAACTGGATGCTCAATCTCCAAAAGAAAGTATAGCCTCAAAAATTTAAATTCCTAGCTGATCTCAAGTCACAATTAATTCCTGAATATAATCACAATAACTATTCCCAACCATGATTTCATTGAGTAACCCACTTCAACTGCACACTTCGATCAACTCACCAACAACTCCAAGCCAAGGTCTCTTGAATTAGTACTATTGTGTCCACTCCTCTTCAACACCTACCAAAGTCACATCCTCCAAACCAAAATGAGACTAGGACCTATACTCTCCAAAATACATACACACTCACCATTACTATGCATCAATCTCACGCACCCTTAGCCAAAACTAATAATCCTCCAAACGTGCAAGTGATCATCATTACCGTTTCCATCACTAGACCTATATCCTCAAAATCAACAAGAATCATTTCCTACATCCGCACCATCTATTATCTTTAAAATTGATATGGATTAAATCCTCAACCTGTCACTGTAACCTCGAGCTACAAACAATCATTAACCGAACTAGATCAACATCTTCAATCCCCAGAAAATACATGAACTAGATCATTACCTTCCATCTTCAAAGAAATTCTCTCCTGAAAAAAATTCTCATATCAGTAACTCAACTCTCATCAATCCTATTTTAATTTAGCCCTTCAACTCTGCAAATTCTAAAACCTTAACCCAGATAAAAATCATTTCCCGAAATCTTCAAGACCAAAGACCTTAAATCTAAAACAATCGCCTTATAAAACTTGTAAATTCTAAGACCCCAAATATTATCAAATTGCTTATCAAGGTCGGCAAGATCGAAAACTTCTAATCTAAGTAATCTCTTAATTACTTGTTGAACCTACCACCTTAAATCGCATAAACTTATTTTCTAAAAACTATGGAGCCTCAAACCTTAGATGAACTTCTCATATATCTAACCTTGAAGTTCGTTGAACTTACAACCTCCTACCCCACAGACTCATTACATAAATTCTACGAAATCTAAAACCTTAATTATCCTAGGCAATTTAAAACTATTCCCCTCCTTAGCAGCAACTTGAGTTCCTACTCCAAAGAGTTCACCCTGACCATGATGTTCGAGCCTCGATATTAAAACAAACCAATCACCAAGAGTTCAGGCCTACTACACCAAATGTTCAAGCCTAACAATGGCATTCTCAGTCGTACCATCTTCCTGCCATAGCACAACCCTTAACCCTCCTTTCAATTTCGAACAAAACAAAATAAAATAAAATAAAATAAAATAAAATGAAATTCCACAAATAAAATAATATACGACAAAATGAATAAAACCAATGAAGTAGTTCAAAATAAAATAATTGAAACAATAAAATAACTTACCATAAAATAAAGTAATAAAATACATAACAAACAATTAGTATACAATAAACTAATTAAAAACAATAAAAACCACATAATTTAAATTAAATAATTTCAAATCACAACTTTAAAACTTTTTGGTACTGCACCTACAGGACATGTGGTTTTACCCAGAGCCGAACTACTCTGATACCACCTGTGGCGCCCCCGACCCTCATGTAAGGAAACACGAGAATCGAGACGCCAGGATGATGACAACACGGTTATGCATCCCAACGAAAGTGCTAAGTGTGTGTACATGCAATACTGTACAAAAAAACGCAGCGGATTAGTCAACTAAGTACTAGAATTTAAATACAATCTAAACATCAGTAGATGTTTAAAAAGTAGTTATACAGTCATCCAAAATTAAAATACAATACAGTAGAATAAAATAACTAAGCAAGTGATCTCAGATCACTCCTCGGGCGGAGCCGAATCTTCAGGCTCACCCACTTCTTCATCTGCATCAAAATCTGCGTTACCACAAAATGGTAACGCAGGTAAGTATAACCCAAACAACCATCAGAAATAAAAATGCATTAATGCATCCAACATGCATGCATATGATGAAATATGATTTATTCTCAAAATATCATTTTCCCCAAAATGAATATTTTCCAACACACGCCAAAATCCCACTTGGCCCAAAATATCCGTAAAACATTTTCCCAGAAAATGATTTACACAAAATCCAACACACACTATTTTCCTAGAAAATAGCCAATTAATCCATTATTACCATATGCACCATGGTCTCCCCTAGGGACCATCCGCACGTCCTACCTTCGTAGCGATGTCCAGTTCTGCGCCCAGCGCGTTCATGGCCAGACATCCTCTAGTCCCCGGCCCGCTAGTAGAAGGACTACGGAGTTTGCACGAGACCATCTCGTCCGATCCCATTGTCACCCAGCGACAATCCAGGGGACGTTACTCAGTATATTCCACGCCTGAGTACCCAGAGGAGCTCCACCGAGATAATGCCCCATCTCGGCTTGGGGCCGTGATACACACGCACCCAAAATCCATTCTCACATGAAAACCCAGTTTTCATAAATACATGAACATGAATGCAATACATGAAAACCCAGTTTCCTTTACAAACATGATCATGCGTACAAAATGCAATGTACATGAACAACACAATATCCAAACCAACAATTACCAACCCAATCAATCACACAAACAACTCCAATCATCAATCCATCTGACCCCCGTACTCCTCGGACTCAGTCCGGCATGTTCAACCAAATATAGTGAAATGAGTTAGTGTAAAAATACATTTAAATCATGAAAGTTCTTTGGAGAAATACTTACAGTGCAATATAGTAATTTTCGAAGGATCACGAAGCTACAAGAAGTGACGTCTGAGCAACGTAATAGTGCAAAATGCACTGTGGCCGTGGCTCTCAAATACCCACTTTTCAAAGGAGACAAACGAAGACCCAAGAATGATAGGGTAGGGCCTAGGGATGTCGGTGAAACTAGTGGTGGTGGTGGTTGGCCGTGGGTGGCGGTACAATAGGCGGTTAAATACCAAAAACACCCAAATCGGAAATGGGGTTGGTTGTGCTTTACCTGTGACGGATCGGAGCTGGGGTTGGGTCCATTGGGTTGTTAAAAGGTCGATGATGATGTCGTGAGAAGATGGTGGCCAATGGTGGTGCGACGGCGGAAAGAGTGCCTCGGCTTGGAGAGGCTCGTGGTGGCTAACGGCGGCGCGAGAGGAGCTGAGATTGGTGGGGTGGTGCTGCCGGCCGGTGGGGAAGCTGATGGGAGGGGCGGTGTCGCGTAAGGCGGCATGAGGCGGCGGCTTGGTGGAGAGGAAGAACCATGCACGAGCGGGAAAGGGAGAGAGCGTGCGCGCGGGAAGCCAGGGAAGAAGAAAGAAAAGAAGAAAAAGAAAAGAAAAGAGGAAAGAAAAAGAGAGGAAAAAGAAAATGGAGGGAAAGAAATGACGTCTAATCCTCACATCTTGAGTCACAAAAATGATTCAACGGAAACGATTTTAAAACAGCAAGTTAAATGAAATAATTTAAACGTAATGATAAAATGAAAATAAAATAATTAAATCCAACAGTAAATTAATTTAGAATAAAGAGAAATCTAAACGCATAACAATAATTAATATTAAGAAAGTATTTCAAAATAATTTTCATAAAATTAAAAATCGTAAAAATAAACCCATTAAAAATCTGACAATTTTAAAATAAGAGAATAAATTTTTGAATCCATAAAAATAATTACTTCAATAAAAATACACTAAAATACAGGGTGTTACAGCATCTATCACAACGTGCCTCAACAACGGGTTCTCTGTTTCAAATTTGTTCTTGTTATTTTACATATTCTTTAGTTTACAAAGCATTTCAGAATATTTACCAACAGAATCTATACCCGATGAGAACTCGTTTCAAGAACCTAGATTATATTAAAATCTAAACCCATTGAAGAATCTGTCTCAAGAACCCATATTACAAGGAGGAACGCCACAAAGGTTGTGATTTACCTTTAATAAGTTCAAAAGTTCAATCAAGAACAAAAGGAGATAAACTCAACTCACAATGAATAAATTCATCAAATTTCATAAAACTTCTTAAAATGAGGTTACAAAGAGTATTTAAAGCAAAACCTAATAAAACCCTAGCCAAAATAAAGCCCCTTTACCCAAAATGCCCATGGATGAACAATGTCACATCTACAGTAGCGCTACAGTAACCTCTTGAAATCTTAGTTCCTAAATAATAACTTTCCAAATAAGCCTTTGGCCAAAATACAAGACCTTCCCAAAAACCCTAGTTCATAATAAATAATAACTTTTCCAACATGCCCTTGAATAGGTGCCCCCCTTAAGTCATTTTCATAATAAATCTCATTATTCTAAACTAATAAAATAAGTCATTTAAATGAATTAAACAAGTTGAAAGCCTTCAAGTGCCCAAAGCCTTTAAGTCATGTTGTTGCTATTTTTCATAACTTGTATCAAATGAATCAAAATTGGATCTTCATTAGGGGTGATAAACCGTCCGGTCGGACCGAACGGACTGACCGTTTCGGTCCGGACTGGACCGGACTGAGACTTAGACCTGTCCGGTCCGGTCCACATTTTAGAGGACCGAAAACATTCAGTCTGGTCCACAGTCCAGGGTCTTTTTGGACCGGACCAGACCGAATGAAAAAAAAAAATATTTTATATATAATAATTGTACAATTAACAATATAAATTTTTAAATATATTATTAATACTTGTTAATATTCTATAAAGTAACAATATTTTATATATATCTTCATCTAACCTATCACTATTAACAATATAAAATTTTAAATATGCTATTAACACTTGTTAGTATTCTATGAATTAATAAATATATAATATCAATTAGTTAATTATATAGTAATTATATAAATTAATAATCTAATTTTCATCTAATTTATTATCATTGACCATATAAGATATTTTTTTATTGAGTTTGTTACATAATCCACATTAATAAGTCACTTAATTTAATTTAGTATTTTAAATAAATTTTTTTATTAATTATTTAAAAAAAAAAAGGCCGGACCGACTGGATTGGACCGATAGCTATCGATCCGGTTCGGTCCCTTTGGGTGTTCGGTCCGGTCCGGTCCAGAAAAATGATGGACCGAATATTTTCGGTCCATCGCCGGACCGGACCGTTTGTAGCCCTAATCTTCATCCTTTAAGGGCATCTTGGATGTTGGGCTCCTGCTAGACTCGTCCCAAGTGGATTGCATCGCCAAGCATAGATCTCAACATTTCATTCCATGGAAAAATAAAGGCAATAAGTACCATATATAATATCTATTCACATGCATATAACTATTATTTGAGGTGAATAAATAAGGGCTGCCAAAGAAGACCATTACATACATGTACCTTAAAACATTATTACTTAGCATACTTACATGAACATCATTTTATTACCTTAAAAAGAATATTTCTCATTAAAGCTTTTCATTTTCATATCGTTTATAAAAAAAAAAAAACTCTAGAAGAGTATGAATATAATACTTACCTAGATTCCATGCTATTTTCATTTCATGCAGTCCATTCATGTGCGTGTTAGATGGCAACCCACATGCATACATAACCTTAACACCGTTCCCTTTTCAAGTGTATTTGCAACTTAAAATTAGAAATGCATAAAACTACCCTTGACTTATACTTCATTCACTTAGAACTATTCAAGTCACAACAAACACTTGACATTCAACTTCATGTCCTTATACCTTAAAGTGAATCTCCATGGTTCACTTTAAATGTTAAGGCACAATCCCATCAACTTCGTCACCTCTTTCCTTCATTCATGCATAATCTAACTGACACTTGATTATAACCCAAACTAAGCATAATATACAATTTTAAGCCAATCTTGAGACTTAAACATTGTATACTCATACTTAGACAAACTATCCATTACATATATAGTTCACCTAAGATCAACATATAGTTTACTATAACGTTCGCTTGTGTATACAAACTTCATACACACTGACACTAACATCCAACTCAAACTCAACGAACATAACACTTCACATAGCACGTCCAACTACATAGTTTATCCCAACACGTCAAACAAATACAACCATATCACACATCCCATCACTTCACACAATTCACAATCTCTTTCCAAAATGCACAGTGATCCCATCACTTCATATGGCATCTGGCCACTTCACAACTACACAATCACCCCATCCTTCACACAACGCAGCTTCACATTTAATCTCTTCACTTCATAACATACTGCCACATCACAACTACACAACCACCCATCACTTCACACTACAAAAACCACAACACAAATTGCACAATAATGTCCATCACTTCAACTACACAGCCACATAAAACTACTCCATTCACGATCCACAGTTCACAATCATTAATAATAGGACACATTTCACAACACCATTTCAATTTATAAACATAATATTTCGCTAGATAAAAAGATAGAGATTTATACCATATATTGAAGGGTTGAGCTGAGCAGCGGTGCAACCAGCTGGGGGCGACAATGATGAGCTTGGGCAGCTTGCTCATTGCTACCTGCTAGTCCACGACAGTTCAATTTTGGTTGCAGGTGGTGCTCTACTTTGTTTGCAGAAATAGAAGGTGTATTTGGGCTGGGAGGAGCCCTACAATGATGGTGGTGCAAGGTAGTGATGGTGGGGCTACAATTGAAGTTGGTTATGGACAGTGGTGAAGGATGGTGGCTAATGGTGCAATGGGGCTACGGGTATGTGGTTGCATGAAGTGCGTTGGTTGTGGTCTCACAATGGTGGTTGATGGCTAGGCTTGCCATGCACGATGGAAAAAGGCAGTGACAGAGAGGGTTTAGGTCTAGGCACGGAGGAGTTGGGTTGTCGGCTAGTAGAGGGCTGGGTTGCTCATTAAGGGGTGAATGGAAAGGCAGAGCTAGGTTGAGCTCTAGGCGGAGCTATAGTGGCGAGCAACAGATGGTGCCAGAATAAAGGATTGAATGAGATCCTAGGGAGAGAGAGATAGGCCGATGGTGAGAGAGTGAAGGGCCGAGGAAGAGGGGGTGGTCGCAGTGAGGCTCGATGGTGTGCTCATGGGGCTACTCACGGTGGCGGCGTGTGATGTTTACTCTGTGTGTGTGTGTGAGAGAGAGAGAGAGAGAGAGAGAGAGAGAGAGAGAGATCTACGGGATGAGGGCAAGGCCGCTTGGGAGGAGGGGCTAGTTGCTGGCAATGTATGATGGAGGAGGCGGTGCGGTTAACACCAGTGTGGCAAGGTTGTTGCGAGGGCATTCTAGGGAGTTTCGGCTTGGGGGGGGTGATGACGCCTAGAGGGAGGGGAGAGAGAGAAGAGAGGGTATTAGGGAAATTAGGATTCTGGGGAAAATCTAGGCCGTACATCTTGGTGTCCCTAATTTAAATCCAAGGGTGGAAATAAAACACGTAGAAATAGGAGAGAGAGACAAAGAAAATAGAAAGGAAAGGAAAATAGACTAAATGTAAAAATACATCTTTGTTGTATAGATCCAAAAATAATACTTTTCATCATAAAATAAAATGATGAGTTTTCATAAATATTTCTTAATAGAAATAAATGCATCTAAATAAATAGAGCATTTGACATACAATAAAATAATGATTTTCTAAATAGAGTATTTGACAATAAATTGAGTATTTGACATACAATAGACTAAACATAAAATGATTTTTTAAAATTATATTATTTTCGGAGTTTCAAAATATAAAGAGACTTACTTAAAAATTATGTTTGGTTCAATAATACTAAAAATACCCTATCTAAAATAATTTTTGACTTTTAAAATATTTTGAGGATTTGAAAATACTTGGCTTGCTTAAAAAATCATATGCTAAATTTAAAATAAAAATTCAAGATTTAAAATGTAAAGGCAAGACTCATGACCAATCGAGAAGAAAATGAGTTGTTAGTTACAACTAGTCATTTTGGATTTTTTCTATAGTGTGCCTCCCTGTCGCATATCTATTTCAATATGAAGCTAGGGTAAAATCCTATTCAAATCTTATTTTTCATACTTTTGTGCTGGTTTTTACTTGTTGGTGATGATTTTGCTATTAGCTAAAATTTGACTTTGCCTTTTGCCAGTCTAATTACGATGCTCTAATGTATTTAGATTTTCATGTCATCATTATACAAACACAAAAATAAATACAACTTTTTATAAACTCAAAAAAACTTCTTAAAAAATTAAACTCTACATACCTATTTTTCATAAACTCCAATACAAATCTTATTTTTTTAAAAAAGAAGTTTCTTCAAGTTTTTGCCTCTCATTTTCCAAACCTAATAAACAATATATCTAAAAAACTATTCTTAAATATTCTCAAGACTCTTAATAACCAAATAAATTCTTAGGCCCGATTTGGATATAAGAAATATTTTATCTCATATCATCTCATCATTATAATTTTTTTAAATTTTTATACAAAATATAATAAATAATTCAACTTTTTCAAAATCTAAAAAAGATCATAATATTAAAAAATAATATTTTATTCAACTCTCATCTCAACTTATCTCATCTCATCTCAACTCATTATTCAAATAACACCTTAGTGTAATACATTGGATTTTCTTTATAATAAAAATATTTTTATAATATGATAAACCACGTTAAACAACAACATTTGTAAATTCTTCTAAAAATTTGTGTGTAAACTAAATATTTTTTTAGAGAAATACTACAACTATAAAGAGATTTCATAAAAGTAAATTTAAAAGTTGACTTAATTTTAGGTGATACGTTAAATCTATTATATAATAAAAATAATTTTACAATCTGTCTTGTCAAATCAAATTATGTCAATTTATAAGTTTAATTTTATAAAATTCATTTATAGTTATTTTTTATATTTAAGAATGCCTCTTCGTCCCTTTGAAAAGGAAAATCGTATAGGAGGTTGAAGTCTGACCCCTGATTGTAAGATGCAAACGTGGATTACCTATCGTAAAATTTGTGTGTAAATTCTTCTAATTTATTTGAAAAGGAAAATTTGTACCACTTCAATTCTTCTAAAAACCTGTATATTAAAAAAAAAAAAAATTCTATTAATTTTTTTTACATTAAATACTGCACATAAAATTTAATTTTTTTATTTTTTTTTCTTAAGAAGTAGGCAAGTAAGAATAATAAATTGAAGAGTTCAATTAATTTAATAAAAAAATATTATGTGTGAAATGATGTACAGTAAAATTATTTAAAAAAAAAAACGTTTCCTTCATGGGCACGTAAGTTTAAAAAAAAAAAACAAAAAAAAAAAAAAAAAAGGAAAAAATGCAACGGTCCCTTCGTTCAAAAGGAAAAGCATAATAAAAAACGCACCAGAAGCTAAAAGCATAATCAGAAAGCTTGAAGGCCTTAATTATCAGCTTTTCTCCTAGTCGATCCATATCGCTCTTTCTTATCCGAAGCATTCACAGCGAAAGGCTCCATGGAGGTTTTAGACAATGTGAGCTAATCATCTTTCTCCTTCGATCTATTTGATTGTTTAGAATGCTAGCAACGTTGAATGTGTAGAATTTGGCAGCAGAAACTAGTGCAACTCAGTTAGAGATTATGATTTAGATGATTCTCTATGTTCAAATTTCCTAAATCAAAGCAACAAAAAGCATGAAACATTACTCCTTTTCTTGTTCGAGTTCTGCTACACAGTAGCCAGATATTTTAACATAACCGCACACCTGTGGCGGTCGTGAGTGCTTTAAAAAGTAAAAGGGGGACGAACTTGTTTTAAACAGAAACAGAAACATCTGTCAGCTATTCAACCCCCAACATTTAGCCTTCATCGAATCCCCCCACTCTTTAGATTCTAGACCCTGCTTCGCCGCTACCAGCCTCTAACGACTTCATCAATTTCAACTTCTGAAGGCTTCGCCGCTGCCCGCAATACCAGAGCTTCCGCCACTTCATCTGCCCACAATATTTGAGCTTTCGACTGGCAGCTTCTGCATACCCAGGATTTTCTTTCATCGCTGGGTTTGGATAGAGAGTGATGATGTCACGGGTGCTTGGGGGCTAGGTCTTGAAGAGGAAGGAAGGGAATACGGGGTTGCTGTTGAGGGAGGAGCATCTCAGAATGCGGGAGAAGGGAAGGCTTGGAACTGAAGGGGTTGCTGTTATAACTACTTTTTGAATAAAAGAGGGAAGTTAGTTACTTAAGTGAAACGGTGCACTTTGGATTAATTGTGTAGTGTCGTTTAATTTGCATGATTGTGTGTTTTGAGCCTTAAGTGAAACGGTGAGTTTTGCCTTAAGGGTTGTAGTGTGCGTTTTATGAGTCAGTCATGGCCGTTTAAGGCCATCTTCATGCTCTCCGGGTATAAAACCAGAGCAGACCAGTTGTAATTGCTCATTGATTGTTCATTGGAATTTAATACAATTTGGAGGTTGGGAATTTCTCGAAAATTCCCTGTCAAGATTCACGAATGGAATCTTGCATTTGATCATAATTTCGTGTACGAGAGACTCATTCTTTTGTTGAGGGATCTGTGCATTGGAAGAGATTGATTGCTGTAGTGTTCTTGCTAAGCAGATACATTACAGATGAGATGTTTTGTTGATAGTTAAATGAAATATTATTAAATATAATTTTTTAGTATTATTTTTATTTTGATATTTAAAAAAATTGAATTGTTTATTATATTTTTGTATGAGAATTTAAGAAAGTTGTAATGATGAGATAGATGAGATAGATGAGATGAGATAGGTTTGTGTATCCAAACCTACCAGTTTCTACATTTATGTTGAAATAGCTTCCGAATACTCTGATTTTTCTTTACAAAAATTCTCTCAGTGATGTTTGGAAACAATGTCCGTCTCATCCGATCTCTCTCTTCTCATCTCATTTCATTTTCTTTCCAAACATCATTCACATACATACACTTACAAACTAATTATTATAACCTTTTTAAATTAATTATTATAACTTTATCAAATTTTCAAATAAAAAACAATTTAAACTTTTTCAAATTTCAAAACAAAAATAATATCAAAAAATTATATTTTAACAAGATTTTAATTTTATAATATTTTTATTCAATTTTTTCTCTTCCCTTTTCCAAAGCTCAATAAATATTCAACTCAAACTATTTCATTACTATTCACAAACCATCTTATTGCTATTAACAAAATTCTCATCTCATTTCATTCTCCAAGTATCTCTTAATATTTACATTTTCTAAATTTATGTCCTTACCTGCAATAGGGGGGTTTTGATGCAAGAAACTATGGTAGGGGAAATATTCGTTTTTATCCTTGTTAATGGTTATGGATGAAGACTATTACAACTAAAAGTTTCCTGTATTTACATCATGAAAGAAAAATTAGCATTTTAGACTTCTATTGGGAGATTTCGGATTGAAATCTAACCTTATTACTTATGCTTGCTGGAAACGCCACCACCCTTGAGACCCCAAGTGGCGTTGAACTGAACGAGAAAAATTATTGAAACCCTAATTGGTGTTTTCTACTGAAGGAGAAAAGGGGGTCAACGAGGGAGACTTTGAAACCACAAAAGCATTTGTTTGAAACCATATGGGCAAAAACATGAGAATTTGCTCATTGCCAATGTGGAGGGTGTGTGGGTGGGGGCTTCTGTGTAGAATTATTGTTTCTGTTCTTCGTTTCAAATTTGTTGCTTGTTTGTTCTGTATGCTCTTTCAATTGATGGTGATTCTTTGTATATAGGGGAGCTGTAAAGTTGGAACTTCATTGTCCCCAAAGTGTTGATGGAATCACCTCGGACCCTTAGCCGGATTGGAACTTTGATGCTTTAATGGCAGAGCTCAATTCTTTGGAAATGAAGCTCAATACCTCTGCAAAGGTTCCTGCATGTTTCACCAAATCAAGACCGCGGTATCAGATTTTTCGTCTATGCCATTTTGTCAATGCTCTCAATGGGGCAGTTTGTTTTTTATTTTTATTTTTATATATAACTAATGACCATTATTGCTAGTCTGAGCCTTTTTCCATCTGCAACTTTGTTTAGAGACTTCTCAGATGAGGAGAGTGATGATAAATGTCCTAGTCCTTTTGTAATGCGTGTGTTCGAGGATGAAATGAAGGATTCTGAAAGTGATGGTGAGGACAATCGAAGATCAGTGCCTGCGAAACGGTTCAACTGTGACAAACATTATTTGAGGTGCCAACTTCTCTTCCGTTCATGTGGGCAACTCTATTTGAAAATGGAAAACGTTCTTGGGGGGCTTTACTTTTTTTGCAATCATGTTTTAATTGCCCATGTCCAGGCATTGTAATGTAGGGTATCTATGTTTTGTTGCAAGATATTCAATGATGGCGTTTGCACTTACTTTTATGTTTCAATAACAGTGATGATTCTGATGATGAGTTGGCTCTTGAGTTCCAGTCCTACTTGATGGATGAAGTGGGATTAGTAGAAAGTGCTTTACGTGAACTAACATATGAACATCAAGTTGATACTAAGGTATTTAGTATTGTAGATCTCAATGTAGTTTGCTACATTTTCCACTTGTTGTACTCTTTCTATTACTAGTAAATTAGATTTAAACAATAAACATTTTCTTAGATATATTTTTTTATCAATAAATAAGAGCTTTATTGAAAAATAGGCATAGCTAAGTACACGGGACATATACAAGAGCAACACCCATGCAACATTTTTATAGATATATAACCTGATGGTAGTAATCTTTCTGTCCTGTATGTGAATTGCACCTTTTGGGCTTATTAATAAAGTTCTGATACTCATCCAAAAAAGAAATATTTTTGTCTCTACTAATGTATGATTATGTTGAAAATCTACACCTACTACTGCTATTTCTGCTCCTCATATAGGGGTTTATTTTTGTGTAGAATTATCTGTTAAACCTGGATGCTGAAAATTGTCATCTTTTTGTCTCTTTGTTCGTATCATAATGCATAAAATCTACTTCTACTACTCCCATTGCTGCTCATACTATTATTACCACTTTACGGAGGTAAGGTATATAGGTTTTTCCTTTTATTTATTTATTTATTCATTCATTCATTTTTTCTTTCCATAGAATTATCTATTAAACTGGATGCATAAAAATTACCAGTTTATCTCGTGCTCTTCTTGACCTCTTGTCTCGTGCTCTTCCTTGACTTCTCGGTTGTTGTATGTAGTAGAGAGACCCATTCTTTGATTGGTCTTGTTGTATATGTCTCAGTAGTCTTTCCTGCTTGGTGCATAAACTAGTGATTGGATCAACTAACAGGAGAAGATTAGGAACAAAATTTCTGCACTAGAGACAGATTTGATGTGTAACGCCCCAAACCCGGGTGGCTTGGAGAATTATTACTTGTCACTCATAATTATGTCTCCCAACACATTCGAAGAATAATCTCCAAAAACATCATAAATGAAATCAATCTCAAATCTTCTCAATAATCTCATTACAAACTCCACACAATCTTTAATGCAATAATAATAAATCAAAAGGGTCTATAACCTCCCGGTAGTCACAACAACGCAACCAATAATTTCATAAATCTCACTGAAACCCAAGATATTACTAAAACTCAAAGAGATTAAAACTAAGAACACCAGAAGTCCTTCTTCTACCAACATCTCCTCAGCTTAAACACAAACAGCAATCTAATCCAGGTCCTCATTTGGACTCTCCACATCATCTGAAAAATATTATAATGATAGGGGGTGAGTTATCAACAGCTCAGTAAGCAGAAATCATATGCTAGCGTGCAAACATGAGCATTTACAAAGTAGAACATGCAGAACAAAATATTTTCCAGAGTTAACATGCAGAACATAACATATTTTCAAAAGTAACAGAGCGATGGTTTTAAGACAAGTAAAACCCTTAGTGCTTTGGCATAACATAAACTGAGTATCATCATCAGATCAAAACAGAGCATCAAACAGAGCAGAGACCATGTTTCACCCCCGTGGTAGGGTTGTGCTAACCCCGGTGGCCAAACCAGGCAGAGACAGAGGTGAAATCTTTCCTTTATTCTTCTCGGAGCCCCGAGTGTGCACACAGGAAAGACCACAATAAAACCACTTTGTTTCCAAAGTGGGTGCACTCAGAGACAGAGAAGTTGGTACCAACCCAAACAGAGCAGAGCATAACAGAGCAGAGCAGAGCAAAGCAGAGACAGAGTCAGATACCAAAACCAGTACACCATGCCAAAGGTTTTCAGATATTATATCAAAAATTTACAGAGTACCAAAACAGAATCAGAACAGTTTACACACGCTGAACACAAAAGTCAGAACAAATAAATGCACAACTTTTCATATTCCCAATATCGCTCTTTTTCCAGATTTCAGAAACCACATGACAAAATTTAGCTCATGTCTACACAATGCGTGTCAGAATATAATTTTCCTTTTTCACACGGATTTCATGAATAATGCAGATAAGTGACCGAGGTTGATCTTTCTTTTCATAATTTCCCAACACAACACAAATTATGCAAGTTTTCATAAAATCAACCTCAGTCTTATTAGCTTGTATAAAACCCAGCATAGGAACCCCGCTTACCTGACTCCTGCAGCGCATTATCTATGACTTGAATACAGTCTCTATCCATCTCGTTACCTATTCATAAAAATAATATAAACTAAATATTAAAGTCCAACAACACAAAATTGATCTTAGATAACTCAAGACCCAAACTCTAGATCATAATTCAGCAAGTTTAACCAACTCCAACAGCCAAATAACAATCCGGACAGCCCTCACTTCGACCCAAAATATTCTATACCAATCTCAGTATTGTCCAATACAAGCATAAAGATCAATGCCAATTCAAATTCCAATAACTCACACTTATTCCAACAGTTCGCAGTCCCAAACAATTACTAACAATTTAACCAACAATACTACACAAAGCACACTTCTTCCCATTCACAACTCCATAACAGAAAATATAAACTAATACCTCCAAAAATTAAACTGTACTAGACAAAGAAAATTAAATTCCCTTCTAAAATAATTTCTCAACCACCAATCCAAACGACCCCCTCTTACCCCTCGGACTCGATCCGACACAACCAACAAAAACACAGTAAATAAGAATTAGAGCATAAATACATTTAAATCTCAAAAGTACTTTGGAAAAATACTTACAATGCTATAATATAATTTTTGAAAGATCACGGAGGTGCTAGAAGCGGCAACGCAGCAACAAAACAGTGCCAAATGCACTAAGGCCGTGGGTCTCAAAAACCCACTTTTGAACGGGTGTAAACGAAGACCCGAGATTGATAGGGTAGGGCTTAGGGATGTCGGTGAGACTAGTGGTGGTGGTGGTTAGCCGTGGGTGGCGGCGCAATAGGTGGTTGAAGTGCAAAAACACCCAAAACGAAAATGTTGATGGTGGGGCTTCACCGGTGACAGATCGGAGGTGGGGTTGGGTCCATTGGGTTGCTAGAAGGTCGAGGATGATGTGGTGAGAAGATGGTGGCCGGAGGTGGCGCGACGGCGGCGCAGCGGCGCAAGGAATACCGCGGCTTCGTGTGGTGCGTGGAGGCTAACGGCGGCGCGGCTGGGGCTGGAAATCGGAGGGGGAGGTCGCCGGTGGGTGGGGGTGCTGGGAAACCGGGCGGTGTCGACCACCGCCGGCGCACGGCGACGGGTCGAGGGCAAACGGCGGACGCACGGGAGAGAGAGAAAGAGAGAGGCGCGAGAGGGAGAAGAAAGAAAGAAGGAAAGAAAAAAAAAGAAAAAGAAAAAGAAGGAAAAGAAGAAAAGAAAAAGAAAAAAAAAGAAAAAAAATAGAGAAAAAAGAAATGAGGTCCAATCCTCATAATTTGGGTCACGAAAATGATCCAACTGAAACGATTTTAAAACAGCTAGTGAAATAAAATATTTCAAACACAGTGATTAACATGAAAATAATTAATTAAACCCAACAACAAGTTAATTTAATTTGAGAAGAAATTTAAACGCATAAAAATAATTAATTTAGAGAAAGCACTTCAAAAATAATTTTCACAAAATTAAAATCATAAAAATAACACAACTAAAAATCCAACAATTTTAAAACAAGAGAATAAATTTTAAATTAATAACAAATAATCTTTCAATTAAAAAAAAATACACTAAAATACGGGGTGTTACATGATGAGTGAAACTGAAATGTCTGCTGCTGCACTCACTCGAGTTGAGAAATATAGAGAAGCAAGATGGGAAATCGATAGGAAACTTGATACTCAATATCAGCGCAAGATGTAAGACCATTTGTTTTTTGTTACAATGATTTTAATTTTTTCTGGCCGAAGAGATGGTTGAATTTTTGGAATATCCTAGTCTCTGTTGTCACGACTTTTTGCTACCTTTGCCTGTAATGCCTAAATTCCTACTATTATTTTCTATAGACCTATAAAGTGAACTTTAAGGCATAATAAAATATTTTTAGTTGCTGTTGATTCACTCCATTATTTAGATTTTTTTTCTTATCGATTTAATATATTTTTTTTTCTCTACCAACAAAAATTACAATTGCATATTCAAGAAAGATATTTGAAAAATTAATGTCATGTAGGTCGATAAGATCTGCAATAAGTGTTGAATATTGAACAAAGTCATTTGTTTTGCTGTTTTCAAACTATGACATTTAAGCCTATAAACTTTGTTTTGGCATCTGTTGCTGCTTCTCGCTGGAGCATGATATAATATTTTTTACTGTCTAGTCTTGGAAGTCTAAATTGCATTTTGCATTTTCCTTTTATACTCTTTCCTTTTTTTGGGGTCTTATATGGGTCATATCAATTATTGTATTTTCTTGCACTCATTGTAGCGCAGAAGCACTTGATAATCATTTGACTGCTGTTCAGCGGGACCATGAATTGAGATCACAAATAGAAGAAAGAAAAATAAGAAGTGATGCAGCTTATGAAGAGGCCAAAAGAAAGGAAAACGCTCTCCAAGAAGAAATAATACGCCAAGAAAAAGCTAGAGCAGAATCTGAGGTTTGTTGTGCTTCTGTAGATATCTTACCTTGTTATCTTGTCAGTTCTTGGAGTATGCGCAAACGGGAACTCCATTAGATTACTTTAACACTTTTTTTTTGGGAGGGGAGGGGGGAGGGTTTCATTTTTATTTTTATTTTTATTCTAACACTTTTCTGTTTAACTGATACAATATCATCAACTTCTCCAACTTAATGTGCATGCCCTTTCTAGTTTTTTTTGTGTCATCAGGACATTGTCTTATGTCAAGTTTGGGTAATGAGATGAGATGAAAATTTTATAAATAATAGTGAAATGGTTTGTGAATAGTAGTAAAGTGATTTGAATTAAAATGTTTTATTGAGTTTTTGGAAATGAGAGAGAAAAAGTTGAATAAAAATATTATATAGTTAAAAAAAATTTTGAATATAATTTTTGTTTTGAAATTTGAAAAAATTGTATTGTTTTTTTTTTTTTTTTTTAATTTTGTTTAGAAGTTTGAGAAATTTGTAATGATTATATGAAAAAGTTGAAGATTTAAAGTTGAAAAGTGTTTTGTGTTTGAATGATGTTTAAAGATTTGTTCTTTATTTGAAATAAATATCCATTTCTTTATTAGATGCATTCCCTTTTTTTGCTACCTCCAACTGGCTTTCTGGTCACATACTTCCCTTTATTTGGTAAATCTGAAAGTGTCTGATATACCTACTAGAGTCACAGGGAATGCATAAAAATACTTAATTAGTGATAAAAGCATTTTGTAAATGCAGGCAAGACTTAGAGCTGAGGAAGCAAAAAGAGTTGCTTTAGAAGTTGATAGAAGAGAGGCAAAAGAAGCTGCTGAAAGGGAAGCTAATGAAACAGCAGCAAAGGTTGCTGCTGGGGTGGCACAAGAAGCAGCTGTAGGACTCCAACTGGATGCCAATTCAGGAATTTCAAATGAATCCAAAGGATTTCCATCTGATGAATCAGAACACCCACAATCAGAGGGTATTCTTTATTTTTAACATGCTTTGTGTGTTATGTTTATTGACTTGTTTCAGTTAAGGTTTTTCCCTCATCCGAGGTATTTATTAGCATATGTGATCGCAGGTAATGCTCTCAAGGCTGCTGAAAGTGCTCTTCTTTTAGAGTAGGGGAGACTGCAAAAACTTAAGCAGATAGAGGAAAGTAACCAGGCTTTGAGGTTACTCACAATAAGAGATGGGGCTCAACCCATGGGAAGTGTTTCTTTCCAAAAGAAGTCGGGCCTTGTCTGGAGGAGGAGACTGCAGGCGGAAGCTGGCCCATCGACGAGTGGGGTTGAGCCACCATCACCGGCAAGGACTCAGGCAACCTTGTCGAAGGTTGTCGAACCATCGGTGGAGGCTACGACGCAGGCGGTAACTTTAACAGAGTATCTGCCCTCAACGCATTGGAATCTGCACAGAATGGTGCGACGTGTTACTGCATATAATAAATGCTAATTCTTATCATGTATATTTATCTGTTTATACTAGCTGTACAAGTAATATTCTTACCATGTAATATGCTAATTCTTAGGGACTTTTACGTTAGAATTTCCTATGTATGGTAATCCTTTCTTTCCTTGTAAAGCATGGGCTGATGGCCTACTGCTCAATGAGAATTACGCTGCACATAGCAGACAAGTTTTCCAAAACAATCTCTTCGTATAACCTTAGTTCTCTTGATTTTGACATGGTATCAAGAGCAAGTTCCTAGTTTTCCTGCTTCTACGAATCATTTTTTTTTTCATTCTTGCGGTGCACAAACTAGTTTTCCTGTTCTGGTGCACAAACTTCTGATTGGATATTTTATTTTTGGTTCTGTAATGTCATCAGATAAGTTAAACTCGTTCCTATTCATTTTACCGGCCAAAATTATTCTACTTGAGAAATTCAATTTCAGTTATTTGTTAAAGGGCAAGAATTGTGGGGTCATATTGATGGAAGTGATCCTGCACCTAGAGATGTTGAGGCTTTGTCTAATTGGGAAATCAAGGATGCTCGGGTTATGACCTGGATCCTTAGCTCGGTTGAGCCTCACCTTGTTCTTAATTTGAGACCTTTTAAAATTGCCGTTGACATGTGAAATTATCTAAACAAGGTTTACAATCAAGACAACATGGCTTGGCATTTTCAATTGTAGAATGAGATGACTAATTTCACACAGGGAAGTCTCTCAATTGAGGAATATTTTTTTGGTTTTCAAAATTTGTGAGCTGATTATTCAGGCATTGTTTATGCTAATGTTCCCGTTGCAGCTCTCTCTACTGTTTAAGCAGTGCATGAAACAAGCAAGAGAGATCAATTCTTGATGAAGCTCCATTTTGACTTTGAAATTGCACATTCTAATATGATGAATCGTCATCCTGTACCATCTCTAGATGCTTGTTTGAGTGAACTTCTTCGTGAGGAGCAACGTATAGTAACTCAGGCCTTCATGGAACATTGGGCTAATGTTAGTGCACCTGTTACTGTGGCTTATGCAGCACAAATGAGGAATAAGGGTAGAGACATTCGTGCTGTCCAACGCTTTAGTTGTGAAACCTTTGGTCATATTACTTGGGATTGTCCTAAGAAGTTCTGTAACTACTGCAAGAAACAGGGTCATATCATCTCTGCTTGTCCCATTCGACCTGAAAGAAAGCAGGGTATTGCTTATCATACCTCCGCTGGTGCTTTTAGTTCTGCTGCATTGCCTGCTGCCTCGTCGGATGTTCCTATTCCTGCTTCTACAGCCTTAGCAAATCCGAACACACTCACTCCTGAAATGGTACAACAGATGATCATTTATGTTTTTTTTTTTTTTTTGCTTTTGGGCTATCAGGTAATAATAAGGTTTCTTCTAAACCATGGTATTTTGACGCCGGAGCCTCTAATCATATGACCAATACTGTTGTTCCTCTTTCCAATATCAGAAATTATGATGAACATCTGAAAATTAACACTGCTAATGACAATTCTCTACCTATCAGTGTTGTTGGTGATCTTTCCTCTTAACTGATGTTTTTGTGCCTCCTGACCTCTCTACAAATCTTATTTTTGTTGGTTAATTGGTTGATAATAATTGTAATGTTCATTTTTCTCGTTCTAGTTGTGTTGTGCAAGATCAAATGTCATGGAAGATGATCCCGAAAGGGCCTAAAGTGGGACGACTCTTTTCTCTTCATGTTTTCTTTCCACCATTATTCCTAGTTTTCCTTTACTTTCCTTTGCATGTAATGTTGTTGGTTCTGGAAATAAGATGTGGCATAGACGTCTAGGTCACCCAAACTCTGATGTACTTCGTACGTTGTTTAATTCTGGTTTATTGGAAAATAAAAAAAATTCTTCTCTTGATCTTTCTTTTGATTGTATATCATGCAAACTTGACAAAAGTAAAGTTCTACATTTTCCTCATCATGCATCTTGTGCCTCACAATGTTTTGATATTATTCATAATGATGTTTGGTGCATTTGTTGTTTCTCATGCGCATTATAAGTACTTTGTTACTTTCATTGAGCCGAAGTTTTTTCAATATTTAAGCGCTTTCTTGCACTCTTGAGACTCAATTCTTTGCCAGCATCAAGGTCATGTACTTTGATTTTGGCGGAGAATACATGTGTAATGAGTTTCAGGACTTTCTTTAAAGTAAATGGATCATCTCTCAGCATTCTTGTCTTTCAATACCGCAATAAAATGGTGTTGCTGAGAGGAAAAATCGTCACCTTTATGATGTGGTAATAACTCTTTTACTTAAATCATCTGTCCCTCCTCGTTTTTGGTGTGAAGCGCTGTCTATTTCAGTTCATTTGATCAATCGCTTACCCTCTCCTACGTTACATTATGTTTCTCCTTTCTTTAAGTTGTTTGACCATTCTCTTTCATATTCTAATCTTCGGGCATTTGGTTGTATTTGTTTCGTGCATCTCCATGCTCATGAACGACATAAACTTACTGCCCAATTTGTTAAGTGTGCTTTTCTTGGTTATGCTATATCTCAAAAGTGTTATGTTTGTTATGATTCCCATGCTCGTCGTATACAGGTTTCTAGGAATGTAGTTTTCTTTGAAAATTAATATTTCTTTCCATCTCATGTTGAGTTATCATCTTCATCTTTATCTCTTATGCCTAGCTTCTCTGATTCTCCAATGATTGTGGAAATGTTCAAATTTGGTTGTGTATGAAAGACATAGTCAACATGAGTCTGGTTCTACTTCCTCTGTCCCCCCTCACGATCTTGACCTGGCGCCTGATCCTGCTTCCACCACTTTTCACCGGTCTACTTGCCCTTCTAGACCCCCCTGATCGGTATGGTTTCTCCACGCCTGTCTCTCTTGTGGCTACCTTATCTTCTATTTCCATTCCCTCTTGCTACAACCAGGCCATGGAACATGAGTGTTGGCAAAATGCAATGAAAACAGAACTTCAAGCACTTGAGGAGAATCACACTTGGGATATTGTTCCTTGTCCCTTACAGTCAAGCCTATTGGGAGTAAATGAGTTTTCTCTGTAAAAGTTCTGATGACTCTTTGGACTAGTATAAAGCTCGCCTAGTAGCTCTAGGTAACAAACATGAATATGAGGTTGATTATGAGGAGACATTTGCTCTTGTTGCCAAAATGACCACGGTTCGAACCATCTTAGCTATTTCCGCTTGACAGTCGTGGCATCTGCATCAGATGGATGTGAAGAACACCTTTCTTCATGGCGATCTCCAAGAAGAGATCTACATGAAGCTTCCCTCTGGTATGACTACTTCTTTTTCTCATGATGTCTGTAAGCTAAGGTGTTCTCTGTATGGGCTCAAGTAGGCTCTCCTGGCTTGGTTTGAGAAGTTTTTGTAGTATACTTCTTACCTTCAGTTTACACAGAGTTTGTATGATTCTTCTCACTTCTTCCACAAGTCTGCATAAGTATATTCAAGATATTATTACCTTGGCTGGTTTGGAGGACACTTCTTCTGTTGATACTCCTATGGACACTTGGCCAACTCACATACTTCTTAGGACTGGAAGTATATCATCGGGCCAATGATATTTTATTGAACCAGCATAAGTATATTCAAGATCTTATTACCTTGGCTGGTTTGGAGGACACTTCTTTAGTTGATACTCCTATGGAGGTAAATGTCAAATACAGGAAAGATGAAGGGGATCTTCTGGATGATCCTACTCTCTATCGGCCCCTGGTTGGGAGTCTTATCTACTTGACCACTAGCCTCGATATCTCTTATGCCGTTCATCAGGTCAGCCAGTTTATGTCTTCTCCTCAGGATCTCCATCTTGCTGCAATTCACTGCATCATCCGCTATCTTCGAGGTTCACCTACTTTTGGGTTATTCTTTCCTACAGGCTCATCTCTTCAATTGATTGCTTATAGTGATGCTAATTGGGCTATATGTCCGGATATGCATCACTCTACTACGGGTTGGTGTATGTTTTTATGTGATGTCTTAATTTCTTGGAGACGTAAGAAACAAGATCGTATTTCTATATCCTTTACTGCTTGTTCTGAAATTGTATGGCTACGCGGTCTTCTTGAGGAGCTTGGGTTTCCTTAGGCTACTTTTGCCCCCCTCTTCATGCTAATAACACTAGAGCTATTTAGATTGCAACCAATCCCGTATTCCATGAACGCACCGAGCACATTGAAGTTGATTGCCATTTTATCAAAGATACCTTGGAGAGTCTGGTGATATCTCTTCCTTACATTTTTTTTGATCTCCAAGTAGCCGATGTCTTCACCAAAGCAATGACTCGACAACAATATCAATTTCTTGTTGGCAAATTGTTGCTGGTTGACTTACCAGCATCAATTTGAGGGGGATGTTACCGCATATAATAAATGCTAATTCTTACCTTGTATATTTATCTTTTTATACTAGTTGTACAAGTAATATTCTTACAATGTATAGATGCTAATTCTTAGGTGAAACTGCGAATCCACTCGTTGGGTCTATTTCCTCGTGTGGGCAGCATCAAGATGCAGTATCGGTGTCTAGATAGACCTCTTCGCTGGCCGTTGGTGACTCCCTTGACATGACTCAGGTAATGGCTCGAACGTCGGAGGTGGTAGAGGGGGATTCAGAGGCTTGGGAGGTTGAAAATGAGGTGTTTTTTTGAAGGATTTAGAGGAAAGGGAGCTGGAAGAGATTCTAGCAAGGGGTATGTCTTAATCAGGAAGTGATCTTCTTGATTGGTTTGTATAAAGGAGACATTATGATGGAAATTTCTCCATTGTTAAGTTAGCTGACTTCGCCAGAGGAGGGAATGTGGCTGCTGGAAATGGTTGGGGGGGGGGGTTGATGGAGGTATAGGAGTAATAACGGAGGTATTGAAAGGTGCTGCACATATGGATTGTTATTAAGAGATTGGGGTCAGCGAGGTAGAGGGTAACAAGGAAGAGGTGGGCAGTCCTATCCTGTTATGTACTATCTCTCCAAAGCCAGCTTATAGATTAATGTCGGATTGGGTGCTAAAAAAAGTGGATGAAGTACAAGAGTGTGTGGGGATATCTTGTTTTGGGTTTGAAGAGTAGTTTAAGGCTCTTCTAATTGCAATTGAAGCAGGAAGATCCATGATCCTGAAATCAGCAGTAAAACGGGATAGGGAGTTTAAACGTTTACAAAGTTCTATTAATTACGATAATGAGGGAAGTGTGGGGAAGGATTGGTTGAAATGGGGGGGGGGGGATGGTCATCTAATGAAACCTAAAATCATTTCTCGGAATGTAAGGGGGATCAACGACGTTAACAAACGTCTTCACATTAGATCCATTCTTCACAGTTGGAAAATTGACATTGTGTACTTTCAAGAGACTAAGGCCTTGTTTGTTTTCGCATATGAGATGAGATGAGTTGAGAATAATGTTAAAAATTGACTAAAATATTGTTAGAATATATTTTTTTTAGTATTATTTTTATTTTAGGATTTGAAAATTTTGAATTGTTTATTTTATTTTCTGTGAAAATTTGAAAAAATTATAATGATTAGATGAAATGAGTTGAAAGGAGTTATGAAAACAAACGAGGCCTAAGTTGAGTTGTATTGTTAGAAATATTATTTGTAGTTTGTGTGGTTGCTCTTTTGTGGGGTGGTGTTATCTAGCTTCGTTGGACGCTTCAGGAGATGTGTTATTGATGTGGGATAAGAGAGTGGTGGAGTTGGTAAATGATTGTATTGGGTATTATTCAGTGGCTGTATCTCTCAAGAACATTGAGGATGGGTGGAGGTGGGCTTTTGTGGGTGTGTATGGGCCTAATGTGGATAGAGATTGAAGTTTTCTATGGGAGAAATTGTCGGGTTTGTATTCCTTATGGAATTTATCTTGGTGTTTATGTGGAGATTTTAATATTGTTCGGTTCCTTAGTGAGAGGGCAGGGGCATCTACTTCGACAGGGGCAATGGAAGATTTCTTGGAGTTGATTTTTCATTTGAATCTTGTGGACCTCCCTTTGGTAGGAGGGGCTTATACTTGGTCCAATAGTAGATGGTGGTCAGGATTGAATAGATTTCTAATCTCTTCTTCTTAGGAGACACACTTCCCAGTTTTATGTCAAAAGAGGTTGCCACACATATGTTCTGATCACTTCCCAATTTTACTTGATTGTGGTGGTATTCATGGGGGTTGGCGTTATTTCAAATTTGAGAATATGTGGCTTTATGTTGAAGGATAGGTAGAGAACGTAAGGACTTGGTGGATTGATTATGCTTTTGATGGTACCCTTAACTTTATTGTGGTGGGTAAACTTAAAGCCCTTAAGACCGATTTAAAGAAGTGGAATGATGAAGTTTTTAGACATATGGAAGAGCAGAAAAGTCTTCTTTGGGACGAGTTGCATGCATTAGAGGAGGGGAGGATAATGAGGTGTGTTTGTTAAGAAAGAACGTGGTTGTGATTGAAATTGAGAAGGTTTTGTTGATGGAAGAAATAGTTTGCAGGCAAAAATCTAGGGCACTTTGGTTAAAGGAGTGGGACAAATGCACTAATTTTTTTCATAAGGTGGCTAATTCTCTTAGGCCCAATAATGCTATTGAGGTTCTCCACTCTGGCTCAAATGTGATTCATTTTCCCGAAGAGATTCAAGATCATATAGTGCAGTACTACGAAGACCTCTTTGTTGAAACAATAGTATGGCGTCCCAAACTTGATGGTTTGAATTTTGACCAGCTAGATTTGGGTGTAGCAAGTTGGTTGGAGAGACCGTTTGATGAAGAAGAGGTGCATCTAGTGGTGAGAGGTATGTGCAAAGATAAAGCCCCGGGCTTGGATGGTTTTTCTATAGCTTTCTTTCAAGAGTATTGGGATATAGTGAAGGAAGAAATGATGCAAGTTTTCCATGATTTCCATGCTTTTCATAAGTTTGAGAAGTCACTAAGTGCTACTTTCATTGTTTTATCCCGAAGATAGCCGATGCCTATGAATTTAAAGACTTCAGTCCTATTAGTTTGGTAGGTGGGGTCTATAAAATCTTCTCAAACGTGTTAGCTAACCGTATGAGTATGGTGACAGATAAACTTATTTCTAAACCTCAAAATGTTTTCATTTGGGGCTGGCAAATCCTGGATTCAATTCTGATTACTAATGAGTGTTTGGACAGCCAGATAAAGAAGGCATCTCGGGGGTCTTTGTAAGCTGAACATGGAAAAGGCTTATGACCACATTTGTTGGGAGTTTATTTTTTATATGCTCAAAAGATGAGGCTTGGTCATGGCAATAGAGGATTTGTTTTTTGAAAAGACTAGACAAGTGCTTAGTTTGGCAACCACAAATATTACAACCATTTTAGGAGACTCTTGGACCCTACACAAAAATTGTTTCAAATAATTGTAGGCATACTCGTATACATTGGGAATTTGTATAACCTTGAGACCCAGTTCTACTTTGAAGAAAGGTACTAGAGAATCTTCACCCATAGAGAAGGACATGCTGTTAAAGACCCAACTATTGATCCAAAAGATTTAGAATTGTTGAGTACTAATTTGATTAAACCTTTAACCCTCAGGATCATAACATTTCACCACACTTTTGAATCTGAAGTCCATGGCAGCCCACTGTATCAACACTCACCAGGTGGTAGGCCTTTCCCTTTTGGCAGCGTCACTCATCTATTAGTATTCAATGACTTAACATTATACCCATACATAATACCAAGGCGTTTTAATGCAACCTATAGGTCGTCCCCTCCGTGATACCAATTGTTAAAGACTCAAACCATTGATCTAAAAGCTCTAGGACTGTTGGATATTAATTTGGTTAAAGTTTAAACCCTCAGGATCATAATACATGCAATGACTGAAATAGAGGAAAAATTGAAAGAATACTTTTTGGCTAGTCATTGAAAAATAAGACTACCACTAGGGTTTGAGGAAGTCGGTAATTCATTACAACTATCAAAGTTGTTGGAGGAGGGTGAAAAATCCAAAATTTTGACTTTGGATGATAATATATGGAGGTTGAAGATGACACTGTTGGTCAAAACATTGTACTTTTGACCAAAGAATTAGGTCATGTCACTATACGACCAAGACGAATTTCTTTATATTCTTCTTACTTAAAAATGTAATAAAAGGATTGCTTGGCAATCACTTGAAACAAAAATATAAGGATTGTGAAAACCAAAGTTAAAGTGGCCCCTTATTAGAAGAGTATTGCTACATCTACAAAGGATATACAAAATAATTCTACAAACTGATGTGACTTCATCTGATTTGTTAGATCTATTCTAAAATAAAAATAACTTTACAATATGATGAACCACATCAAGACACATCAGTTTGTGGCATTATTTTTACATAATCTATTTGTGGTTAGAATATTTTCCTTATTAGAAACCCAAGCTCATAGAAATCAAACTGAAAAGCCAGCGCATATTTTTTTAGCCTATTAAACCTTTGATAATAATTATATAAAAAAAAAGTGTCTGTAGAGGGTGCCTTGTGCATAATAGCACATAGGTGAAATCTTCGCCCTTTCTTTTCCCTTTTATCTTTTTCTCTTCCAGCTGCCGATCAATTTCTGTCCCCATAAAATCCTCATAAATTGCACTAAACTTGTTCAAAAGAACATCAAGTTGGTCAGATATTTGCAGCTGCATGCATCAAAATTGTTATGGACTTGTTTCACCACCATCGTCTCATGATCACCTGTAACCAAAGAGTGAGATGGCTTGGGGGAGTTTGAGGGAATGCCTCCGATGCCTAAGTCAGTGATCGAATGAAAACTCTTTAGTACCTATGAATGAGATGCCTTTTACATACATGGATTCTTATTTTATATAGAGCCTTTGAAATGTCCTGTTATAAAGTGATAACAGACACATTTGTTATTTGAAAATCAAACCTGGAGATGAGGGGTTCATCTCATATTAAATTTAAACGATAACTGTTTTGATCCCATGCCACTTTCATCGGTATTGGTGATGAGCTGGACCCTCCTAATGCCGAGCTAGGCTTCAAGTAGTGAGGTGGGCTATGGGCTTGACTAATGGCCCAGGCTCATCTGGGATTAACCGGTTATAATATCCTCTCCAGTTACTCCGCGAAGTTTCATCACGCTTGGCGTGATGGGACTTAAAACCATGCTGTTTTGCATCTTCCTGCATCTATCTATCAGGGCGTCATTTCATTGATCTAGTATTACTTGTCAGTGTGTCGTTTCACATTTGCGCCTTTCTGTACCTCAATTGTCAATCCTTTTTAAGGCTCCTAGTCCATTCTTTCTTTTTCTCTCTCGAGTCTTTTTCCTTTTCAAATTTCTTGCCATTCTTGGGTTCTTGCCATCCTTCTAGATAGTCTCATCCTCTCTTGTGAACTCTCACTTCCTTTCCATGGTGTCTTCTTCCAAGAGCAAAGCCACGACCTCTACGTGCGGTCCTTCACCACCCTGTGATTCCTCCACTCGCGTCATTGTTGCTTTTGCAAACCCTAATGGAGAGGGGAGGCACGAGAGGCATACTCCGGCATCCATATTTGTGGGCCATCGATGGTCCTCGAATGTTTCTTCTCGCAAACTCAAGAACGCCCAAAACAACTTCAACATTCCTGATTTTGTTCATCTGAGGACACCCACCCTAAACCAAAGGCTGTTGATGCAAGAGGTATGGCTATTTCCATTGTCCTTTATGTTACGATGTTCACTATAGGGCTTCGATTGCCTTTTGTGCAGCCAGTCTATGATGTGTTGGATGTCCTAGGGCTTGCTCCAGCCCAACTAGTGCCTAATGCCTGGAGAATCTTGATGGCCTGCTACGTTTTGTGGCGAAGGGTGCTGGAACCTGTGGGCGATGAGTATCCTAACTTAACAGCTCGTGAATTCTTGTCGCTTCATGGGTTCAGGCGTTTGGAGGGGAACTTTTGCAATTTTAGGTCCCGTAGTAAATTGGTTGAATTAGAATGCAAGTATTCTCATTCTAAAGATTGGAGAAATAAGTTTTTCTTCATTTTTGGCACTAGTTGGGAATTTCCTGAAGATGAAGTTTCTAGTTAGGAGTTTCCCCTTAGGGCTTGTTGGTTGCCCATTCCTGATGAGGATGATTTCGAGGTCATTCTTTCCCCTCGTGAAGAGGCTCGTGTGCAGTTGGTAAAGGCTTGGGTTTAGAATAATCCCAAGTCGTGTTTTTTAGACGTTATTTTAACCCATAGTAATATTGAAACGTTTCTGATGGTGCCTAGTTGGGCTCACATACTGGGTCGTGAGCTTTTGGGTGCCTCTTCACCAGCGGGTGATTTGAAGAGGAAGTCCAGACCTGGTGCTGGTGAGAACAAGAAGAGAAAAAGCAAGAAAGCTCGAATTTCGCCTAGTTTGGATAGTCTATTTCGTCGAGACACGATTTCTCGCCTCGTCCTCGAGTGAGTGATAATATTAAGATAGTTGCTCCTCAGGAGCAACTGAACAAACTGACCGCCTTTGTGGCTCCACCAATGCTTTTTCTTGATGATGTGATGGCTTTGGCGATGAAGATCTTGAAGCTGTGATTGCCATGGAAGCTATTGCTAAAGCTGCGATCGTCACCGAGGGTAATGGTGGAAAGGTTGCTTAGTCATCGATTGCACCGACCAGTATTTTGCATCCGGAAGGTGGTGACATCCACTTGGGGTAGGATGATGAGGTTGTCCTTTTGAATCTTGACTTGCTTACAATGCCTTCATTCACGCCTGCAACTTTTCAATCCTTCGATGTTCCTGTGGGGTCTCCTCGAGTTGAACATGTTGAGGAAACATTAGCAGTATCCAGTTCGCCTCTTGCTTCCACAATTTCTGGTGGAGTTACTCCTGATTTACCCTTAATTTTTCCAGCGGTCTATCTTGCCAGTGGGAGCAGGGTTTTGATTCCTTCTCCTCCATTTAGTATTTCTCCTATAGGCGATGGTGAACCATCCTTCATTTTTCCTGAGGAGGATCTTCTAATTAATCGGGCGTCTGCTTCCCTGGATGCTAATGCTAGTGTGTTCGGGTCTGCATGCCGACGTACCTACCAACATTCCTTATTTTGTTCCTCCTAGACTGACTGAGGGGGCTTCTATCTGAGGGTTTTTTGCTAATGTCTCTTTCCGAATTCCTGATCCATGGGGTTCTTCTGGCTCTAGCCCATCAAGCTCCTTGCTATCCCCACTTGCTCACCACGAAGAGGTTTTCATCGCCGCTGTTCAACATCTCAAGAAATTGTTTTCACCAGTAATCTCTTTGTGCTTATTCTTCCCTTGTCTATGTATGGTTATTATTCTAAATCTTTTTTTTTTTTAATTTTTTTTATAAGGAGTTGATCGCCTTGCTACTGACTTGGTGGAGGATCGATTACAACTTGAAGAAGAAAATCAATCCATGCACTCTTTCATTGGTCAGGTTTACAGTGCCATTTGTGTGGCTTGTGCCGAGAAAGATCAAATGGCCAGTGAGTTGTCTCAACTTGAAGCTCGTTCCTGCACAGCTGATGGGATTTGGCTGTTCTCCAAGTCCAAGTTGATTCGCTTCGAGAAGATTTGGCACGTTCTGTGGCGAATGCCGATAATTACCGTCAAGAAATGGCGGTGATTGGAAGGGAGCGAGATGATCTTGTTGTTTGCCTAAACTAGGCAAAGGCAGTTGAGCAGGAGCGAGATGACTTGGCTCCTTGCCTTAGCTAGGTAGAACTGTCTGTGAAAGAGTGGGTTGATTTGGCTGCCTAGATGGAAGCCTTCATCAAAGAAAGAGATGACCTGGCTACTCGGGCGGAAATTGCCTTAAAAGAGCGAGACCACTTGGCTGCCAGTCTTGATTAGGGGAAGGCAAAGCTTGAAGAGTGAACGAAAACCAAGTTTAATTATGCCTCTCGCCTGGTTTCTCTTGAAGATGGGCGGCAAGAGCTAAGCATGAAGCTGAGCATAGCGGAAGGGGAAAAAGTTGAGGCCAAGAAGAAACCGACGAGGTGAAGAGCCATCTTAAAGATAGTGACCGTCAATAGCTTCAACTTAGTGAGGTTTTTGAGTTTGCCAAGAAGAAATTGGCCCTTTCAGAGAATAAAGTGACATAGTTGAATGTTGCTTTGGAGAACTCCCAGCGTGACCTTACGCGAGTTCTTCCTTATCTGGCAACGGCTCCCAAGGTCTGGTTGTGAGCTTGGGGTATAGGATTTAAGTAGCTTCGTAAGCTACTACTCCGTGAACTAGAGACAAACTTGCATACCTTGGATTGGAAATCCATTCGTGCCAGCGAGGTTGCTTTCCATGTTTGTGACTCCTTCGGTCAGGTCGAGATGCTGGATCCTTTTTCTCCTCCTCACCCATCTTGAGAATTATGTTTATATGCTTTTGTTGTTTTGTAACCCGCGAGGGAACAATTTAGTCTTTATAACATTTTGTTGCCCATGAGGGAACAATTTTTTATTTTTTTTTGTGATATGTTTGATTGATATAATGTTACTTCTCTTCTTTCCTTCTTCTTGCTAGCAGTCTATTCATGCCTCACAGTTATGCAATGTTCGTGTTTTCATGTCGAGGTACACAATGATTTATTTGTCTCCATTTGCTTCTTTCCTCTTATTAGGTTTCCAAGAAGACTCTAAAGATGGGTCAGGGAGAATTTCACGACCACCTTGGTGAGCGGGGAAACCTTCAATCGCTTTAGTCTTAGATTTCAGGTTAGTGAGAGAGTTCCTCTACCACTTCACCTTGCCGAGTAGAGCCTGGCAGGAGAGTCCCTCGATCGCGCTACTCTCTTGATGATAAGGTGTAACAGGAGATCTCTAAACCATTTTACCTTCAAGTTGTAGGTTAGTGGGAGAGTTTCTCGACTACGTCACCTTTGGAAAGAAGAGCTGAGCGGGAGAGTCCCTCAAGTGCACTGCTCTCTTGGTGAGAAAGTGTAACGAGAGATCCCACGACTGTTTTACCTTGACCACGTCACCTCAGCACAAAGAGCCTGGCGGGAGAGTCCCTCGACCATGTTACTCTTTTGGTAAGAAGGTGTAATGGGAGAGTTGCTCGACCGTGCTGCTCTTTTGGCGAGAAGGTGTAAGGGAGACCCTCGATCGTTTTACCTTAAGTTTTAGGTTAGTGGGAGAGTTCCTCAACCATGTCACCTAGGTGCGAAGAGATTGGCAAGAGAATCCCTCGATCGCGCTGCTCTTTTGGCGAGAAGGTGTAGTGAGAGATTCCCGTCCGTTTTACCTTTAAGTTATAGGTTAATGGGAGAATTCCTCGATCATGTCACTTGGGAGCGTAGAGCTTGGCAGTAGAGTCCCTCGACCATTTTGCTCTATTGGAGAGAAGGTATAACAGGAGATCTCTCGACTGTTTTACCTTTAAGTTTTGGGGTTATTGGGAGAGTTCCTCGATCACGTTAAATAAAGTTGAACAAAAAGTCAAGAAAAGAAGGGGAAGCATGTGCAGGCATTTATTATTGAAGAAACAAATCGACAAAATGTAAAAATTTTCGTATCTCTTCTTTAAATGTAGTATTTCCTTAGATGCCCTGCATTCCAAGGATAAGGTAGCTCACACCCTATGGTGTCCTTGAGATGGTAAGCTCCTGATCTGTGACTTCCTAGTACCACGTAAGGGCCTTCCCATCGTGGGCCCAATTTCCCTTCTTCTCCTACGGTGACACTTGTTTCCTTCAAACTAGGTTGCCAATCTCGAAAGACCTGGGCCTTACTCTTTTACTGAAATATTGTTCCGCTTTCCTTTTAGAAGCTGCTACTTTGGCTTCTTCATCCATCATTGTTTCCTCTAGTAAGTCCAAGTTTTCTTCTAACCTCACCCCATTTGTTTCTGGGTCAAAACTTTCTCTCCTGTGGCTTGGCAATCTCACTTCTACTGGTACCATGGCTTTCTCTTCTGTACGTCAAAGCGAAAGGTGTTTTGCCTATTGAGGTTTTTATTGTCGTTCTATAAGCCCACAAAATCTCCGGGAGTTCGTCGGCCCACAATCCCTTCTTCTCACCTATCTTCTTTTTTAATATCCTGACGATGGTTTTGTTTGTTGCATCAACCTGTCCGTTGGCATGGGGGTGTCCTGGATAAGAGTATTTGACTTTGATTCCTAGCTTTGCACACCATTGACGGTAGTATTCAGAATCAAATTGCCTCCCGTTATTAGAGATGATGAATTGAGGTATTCCAAATCTGCATACTACGACCTTCCACATAAATTTTGTTACACTTTGGGCTGTTATTGTCACCATCACCTCAGCCTCCGCCAACTTCGTAAAATAGTTGACATCTACAATGATGAATTTGGTTCTCCCCTTGCTTGGAGGAATAGTTCCCACTAGATCTATTCCCCGTCCCCATTGGGCGAAAGACCATGGTGAAGTTATAGATCTCAACTCCTCGGAAGGTGCACTTGGAACTGGTACGTGCAATTGGCATTGGACACATTTCCTTACAAACTCCTTTGCATCTTTAAGTGCATTTGGCCAATAATATCCTGCCCTTACGATTTTTGCAGCGACTTACCGTCCTCTTGAATGATTCCCACATAATCCCTCATGTATTTCCCTTTTCACATATTTTGCCTCCTCTCTTGCTACACATCTCAATAATGGGTTTGAAAAACCTTGTCTATGCAGTATCTCGTCTATTATAGTAAACCTGGCCACCGTACTTTTTATCTTCCTTGCCTCCTCCCGAGATGGGGTAAGGTTGCCAGTTTCCAGATATTTACTTATTCTATTAGCCCATCCTAGCATACTTCCTCCAATCTACAAAGTCTCCTATCCTGCGGTCGGATTGTCTACCGTTCAAAGGTTAACCTTCCATGGCAAGGCGTGTACTTGCTTTGCTGATGCTACTCATGCTAACCGATCAGCTTTTAAATTATCTCCCAGAGGTATTCGGTCAATTAGAAAGTATTTGAGGCATTTACAATGTTCTTGAACTTGGTGTAGATATTTTATTAATTTAACTACCCTCGGAAATAATCCCTTGTGATTTGCCCGACTACTACCTGCAAATCGGCTTTCATTTCTATCTCCTCGCCTCCAAATACCTTTGATATTCCAAATCCTACGAGCACTGCTTCGTATTCGACTTCATTGTTTGTGATTTTGAAATTTAATCGTACAACATGGTATGATTCTTCCTCATTGTTTGGCACCATATACACACCAACTCCCCCTGCTTGGCAGGATGACCCATCTATATATACTAGCCATGGCTTCTTCTCAGGTGACTTAGAGATTTCTTCTCGAGAATTTGAAAATTCTGCTATGAAGTCGGCCAGGATCTACCCTTTCACAACACTTTTAGGCACATAACTGATGTTATACACGCTTAGCTCAATAGACCACTTGACCAGTCGTCTGAGGTGTTGGGCTTCTGCAATACCTTCTGTAGAGGCAACGAGGTAACAACCTTTATCGAGTGGGCTTGGAAATAAGGCCGTAATCACCTTACTGCTATCACCACGACAAAGAAAACTAACTAGATCTTCGGATACTTGACCTCAGCTCCTCTCAAGGCCTTACTTACATAGTACATCGGCTTCTGTTCCTTCCCCTCTTCTTTTACTAATGTCTCTAATATGCTAGTCGGGGTTACTGCCAGATACAACGACAGAGGTTCCCCTTGTTTGGTTTGGCTGAGTAATGATGGGTGAGTTAGGTACTCTTTCAGCTGTGCAAATGCCATTTCGCACTTGGTATCCCAGTCCTGAGCTTTCTTAAGCACCTGAAAGAAAGGGAGCCATTTATTTGTTGATCGGGACACAAACTTGTTGAGGCCGCTATTCTACCTGCCAGTTTCTGTACCCCGTTTAAATTTGTTGGCGACTTCATCTCTATTATCGCTTTTAGCTTTTCGGGATTGGCCTCAATGCCTCTTTTTGACACCATAAACCCGATGAACTTTCCAGATTGTACTCTGAAAGCACACTTGATCAGGTTGAGCTTCATTTAGTATCATCGTAAAATTTGGAAGGCTTCCCTGAGGTCTTCTATATGCTGGGCAAACTCCATGATTTTCACTAGCAGATCATCAACGTACACTTTTATGTTCCTCCCGATCTGATTCTTGAACATCTTGTTTACTAACCTCTGATATGTTGCCCCAGCATTCTTCAAGCCAAAGGGCATCACTTTGTAGTAGTATAGTCCTCGGTCCATTATGAAAGCGATCTTCTCCTGGTCCGCTTCATTCATCCTGATCTGGTTGTATCTTGAATAGGCGTCCATAAAACTCAGCATTTTATGCCCTGCTGTTGCATCCACTATCAAATCTATCCGTGGGAGTGAAAAATTGTCCTTCAGGCAAGCTTTGTTGAGATTTGTAAAATCTACGCACATTCACCATTTTTCGTTGGATTTCTTCACCAACACTGCAATTGACAACCATTCCAGATATTGTGCTTCTATGATGAATCTAGCTGCCAACAACCCATCTACCTCCTCTGCGATTAACTGGGTGCGCCTTGGGGTCTACACTCAATCTATGCTTGATGACCTCTTCACCTATTTCGGGCATATCCTTGTGACTCCATGCGAACACATCTTTATGGTCTAGGAGGAAGTTGGTCAATTGGTGCCTTTCCTCGTTCATCCCTTGTTTTTGCTTTCGTCATCAATATTTGGGTTAATGGTGGAAAGATCATGCCTGCCTCTTCTCCGGATTCTACTATGCTCACTTCTCTTTACCCTTGCATGAGTTCTTGTACGTAGCATTCTCTAGCCAAGATTTGCTCGCCGCGCACCTCACCCACTCCAACCTTTGTTGGGAACTTCATTTTTAGATGATGTGTCGAAGTAAACGCCTTTAATGCATTCAATGTGGGCCAACAGGTATGCCGACTGATTTTTACCATTAAGAACTCAGTCATAGTAGTGGCGATATGGTGATCCATGGCCACAGATACTGGCAATGTGATGGACCCCATGGGCTATATTGTGTCTCCAGTGAACCCTTTTAATGTAGTTGGTGCCGGTCATAGTTGATTTGCACGAATTCCCATCTTGCTGAAAGCATCCCAAAATAGGATGTCTGCTGAACTTCCATTATGAATTAGTATCCTCCTTGTGGTGTAATTTTCCACCAACATTGTTACCACCAAAGCATCGTCGTGTGGGTAAATTCCTCGGCAATCCTCATTGCTAAAAGATATTGTGGGAGATATCTGTACCTGGGGCAGTTTGATAGGACTCTCTACATTGTAAACTTCTTCATACCTTGCCCACCTTGCATATGCCTTTCTCCCTGAGAAGGTTGGACCACCTCCAACATATCCATCGGCAATTGTGTGTATCTCGCCTAAGGTTGGGTTCCTCCTGTTCGTATCCACCCTCGGTCTCCAATGACAAGGTTCTTGCGACCTCCTTCTTCTTCTTAGGGATTCTTGTCACCTAGGGCTCTCACTTCACCGAGTTTTGTGTTCAGGTTTTTGGTTGCTTGCATGCCCTTTGGGGGGGGGATAGCGTTATGGGCCACCAGGCGCTCCAACTCACCGTTGTCTCTCATATCTTGAATTTTTTGCTTCAAGTTATGGCAGTCGTCAGTTCTATGCCCACTTCTTTTATGATAGGTACACTTCCCAATTTGTCACCCTTTAAATTCATCTTCCCCTTCCTCTTTTGCCTTATCTCGGTTATGCACACTGGAGTAGTGCACATAACTGCTATTATGTCTTCTCAAATTACTATCGCATCTTGTGTTCTGTTGGTCCCTCCTTGCCTTTTGTCCTCTCTCTCAGTCTTTCTTCTAACTTCCTTTTGGTTCGCGTTCATTCTTTCCTTATGATCGGGCAGTTAGGGTGATAAGTGTATCCTCGGCATTGAAGAAGTCGTCAACCCTGTTCGTAAATTCTTGTAACGTGGAAGGGGTTCTAGCCCATTCGGCCATGAAAGGACTCCTCGGCCAAATACCCTTGAACAATGCTGCCAGCATAATTTTTTCGTCTTGATCGTCGGCTGTCATTCTTTCTATATTAAAACGCATCAAATATGCTTTCAGACTTTCATCTTCTTTCTGCTTGATAGTCAACAAGTACGCGGCTGGTCTCTTGTGCCTTCTACTCGGCATGAACTGGGTTAAGAATTGCTGGCCTAGTTCATCGAAACTGTCTATGGAACTTGGTTGCAATGTCTCTAACCAACCTCTTGCCACTCCCTTCAAGGGTCAAGGGGAAAGCTCTCCATGCAATTTCTCCTGAAAATCCGTGGAGCGTCATATGGGTTGTAAAGTCTCGAGATGCTCTGTGGCGCCCCCGACCCCCCATGTAAGGAAAACACGGGAATCGAGACGCTGGGACGATGACAACACGGTCACACATCCCAACGAAAGTGCCAAGTGTGTGTACATGCAACGGTGTACAACAACAACGCAGCGGATTAGTCAACTAAGTACCAGAATTTAAATACAAGTAAACATCAGTAAAGTTTTAAAAGTAGTTATACAGTCATCCAAAATAAAGTTAACACATGTCCCAAAAATACAAAGGGTAAAATAAAATAACAATAAATAGTGATCCCAGATCACTCCTCGGGCGGAGCCGTCTCCTCAGGCTCACCCTCCTCCTCCTCATCTGCATCAAAATCTGCGTTACCACAGAATGGTACCGCAGGTAAGTATAACCCAAAAATAATCTCAGGAATAAAATGCATTTAATACAACCAACATGCATGCATATGATGAAATATGCATTTTTCCTCAAAACATCATTTTCCCCGAAAATGATAATTTTCCAACACACGCCAAAAATCCCATTTGGCCCAAAAATAATCCGTAAAACATTTTCCCAGAAAATGATTTACACAAAATCCAACTCACACTATTTTCCCAGAAAATAGTCCATTTAATCCGTCAATACCCTATGCACCATGGCCTCCCCTAGGGACCATCCGCATGTCCTGGCTTCGTAGCGATGCCCAGTTCCGCGCCCAGCGCGTACATGGCCGAGCACTCACTACGCAACGAGCGATGCCCAGTTCCGCGCCCAGCGCGACATGGCCAGACATCCTCTAGTCCCCGCCAGCAGAAGGACCACGGAGTCGGCACGAATCTCTCGTCCGATCCCATTGTCGCCCAGCGACAATCCAGGGGACGTTACTCAGTTTATTCCGCTCCCGAGTAACCAGAGGAGCTCCACCGAGATAATGCCCCATCGCGGCTTGGGGTTCGTGATACACACGCACCCAACAAATCATTCACATGAAAACCCAGTTTTCATAAACACATGAACATGAATGCAATACACGAAAACCCAGTTTTCCTTTACAAACATGAACATGCATGAAACCATGAAATGTACATGAACCAACCAATCCAAAATCCATCAATATCCAATAACCAATAACCAATCCAATCCAATCAAACCAACAACTCCAATCACAAATCCATCCGACCCCCGTACTCCTCGGACTCAGTCCGGCATGCCAAAAAAATACAGTGAAATGCGTTAGTGCAAAAATACATAAAATTCATGAGAATACTTTGGAAAATACTTACAGCGCTATAAGATAATTTCCGGAGGATCACGAAGCTGAAAAAGGCGACGTCAGAGCAACACCACAGTGTAAAATACACTGTGGCCGTGGGTCACAAATACCCACTTTCCAACGGAGACAAACGAAGACCCCAAAATGATAGGGTAGGGCCTAGAGGGGTCGGTGAAGCCAATGGTGGTGGTGGTTTGCCGTGGATGACGGCGCAAATGGTGGTTTAAGGCCAAAAACGAACAAATTGGAAATGGACTTGGTGGGGCTTCACCGGTGACGGATCGGAGCTGGGGTTGGGTCCAAAGGGTTGCCAAGAGATCGGGGATGAAGTGGTAGGAAGATGGTGGACAATGGCGGTGCGACGGCGGCGCAACGGCGGAAAGAGTGCCGCGGCTTCGTGGGTCTCGTGGGGGCTAACGGCGGCTTGGATGGAAGTGAGGTTGGTGGGGTAAGGTCGCCGGCAGTTGAGGAATGCAAGGGACCGGGCGGTGTCGACCACCACCGACGGACGGCGGCGGGCTGGGGTGGAGGCCGAAGTCGCACGGGGAGAGAGAAGGAGAGAGAGGGAATCGGGTTCGCGCGGAGAGAAGGGACCAAAAGAAAATAAGGGAAAAAAGAAAAAGGAAGGAAAAGAAAAGGAGAGGAAAGAAAAAGAGGGAAAAAGAAATGAGGTCCAATCCTCACAACTTGGGTCACGAAAATGATCCAAAGGAAATGATTTTAAAACCACAAATTAAATAAAATAATTTAAACGTAATGGTAAAATCAAATTGAAATAATTAAAACTCACAGTAATTAATTTAAATATTAAAAGCAATTTAAATGCACAACAATAAATAAATATTAAGAAAGCACATAAAAATAATTTTCACCAAATTAAAAATCCTAAAAATAACCCAATTAAAATCCAGTAATTTTAAAACAAGAGAATAATTTTTTGAATAACATAAAAATAATCTTTCAATAAAAATACACTAAAATACGGGGTGTTACATCCTCCCCCCCTTAAAAAAATTTCGTCCTCGAAATTAGCAAGGTCAAACATTAAACTAAGACAGGATCAAGATTCAACCGAGAGCATACTTAAAAACATACCACCAAAATCAAACAAACAAGTAAGGATAATGCTCCCTCATGTCGACTTCTCTTTCCCAAGAGAAATCTTGGGCCAACGGATCACCCCATGACACTTTCACCATAGGTATTGTCTTGGACCTTAATCTTTGCTCTTTCCAATCTACAATCTGCGTCGGGGCAACTTCATAAGTAAGGTTAGGCTGAAGTTGAATGCGTTCAGGGTCGACAAAACGTGGCTCTTGCTGTCCAAAACTCTTCTTCAACGAAGACACATGAAACACATCATGAACATCCCCAAAATAATCCGGCAAGGCAACTCTATAAGCAACAAGCCCAACTTTCTTTACGATCTGAAAAGGGCCAACATATCTTGGACTAAGCTTTCCTTTCTTACCAAAGCGCTTAACACCTTTCATAGGAGAGACTTTAAGATAAACCCAATCACCTTCTTCAAAGGATAAGTCTCTTCTTCTTGTATCTGCGTAACTCTTCTGGCGACTTTGAGCTTCTGCCATTTTAGTCCTTATAAACTGAACTTGGTCCTTCATTTCTTGAATTATCTCAGGCCCAATTACTTTACTCTCGCCGACTTCATCCCAACACAAGGGTGATCTACACTTCCTTCCATACAAAGCTTCATACGGGGCCATCTGGATGGAAGAATGAAAACTGTTATTATAAGAGAATTCAATAAGCGGTAGATGATTCTCCCAACTTCCTTGAAATCCTATGACACAAGACCGCAACATATCCTCCAAAGTCTGAATAGTACGCTCTGATTGACCGTCTGTTTGAGGGTGATATGCACTACTAAACTTCAACTTAGTGCCTAAAGCCGCCTGCAAGCTCTTCCAAAAATGGGACGTAAACCGCGGGTCCCGATCTGACACGATACTCTTGGGGACTCCATGCAAACGCACTATCTCCTTGACATATAACCGAGTCAACTTACCCAAAGAGTCAGTATTATTAACAGGCAAGAAATGGGCACTCTTGGTCAACCGATCAACAATCACCCAAATTGAGTTCTTCCCACTAGGAGTCCTCGGCAAACCCACAACAAAATCCATAGAAATATCATCCCACTTCCACTCACGAATAGGGAGAGGTTGAAGTCTACCAGCAGGTCTTTGATGCTCAGCCTTTACTCGACGACACGTGTCACATTTCTCAATAAACAAAGCGATGTCCAACTTCATTCCTTCCCACCAGAAATTCCTCTTTAAATCCGATACATCTTCGTGCTTCCTGGATGAACTGAATAAGGAGCCGCATGGGCTTCTGCCAAAATCCGCTCTTTAAATTCAGAATCTCGGGGAATCACTCTACGATCCCGAAACCGAAGAATACCATCCTTATCCAAGCTGTAATGCAAGGGTCCTCTAGACTTCCTGACTCTTTTCCTGATAGCTAACAATGTAGGATCCATTCTTTGAAGAGTCTTCAATTCTTCAAAATCCACTACTCGGACATCCAAGACTGACGATAACAATTCCTCTTGCTGTGAACTCTCGATAAGAAGTCTCCTCATTCCACAAAGGAGAGAGTCCAAATCCGATGACTCTGCTTCATCCACTTGTTGAGATTTCCTACTCAAAGCATCAGCGACTAAATTCGCCTTTCCTGGATGATACTTGATCTCACATTGATAGTCGCTAATCAGCTCTAACCACCGCCTCTGTCTCATATTGAGATTCTTCTGAGTAAACAGATGCTTCAAGCTCTTGTGATCAGTATAAACTTCACAGGCTTCACCATACAGATAATGCTGCCAAATCTTAAGAGCAAAAACTATTGCCGCCAACTCCAAATCATGTGTGGGATAATTCCTTTCATGAATTTTCAGCTGACGAGATGCATAAGCAACAACCCGTCCCTCTTGCATAAGAACGCATCCCAACCCGAATTTGGATGCATCACTAAAAATCACAAATGGCTTGTATGGCTCTGGAAGTGCCAAAACAGGTGCCATTGTCAATCTTCTCTTCAACTCTTGAAAACTTCTCTCACATTTGTCAGACCATACAAACTCCGTATTCTTCCTAGTCAAGGCAGTGAGAGGTCCTGATAGTCGAGAAAAACCTTCCACAAATCTTCGATAGTAACTGGCAAGTCCCAAGAAACTTCGTATCTCACGAACTGTTGAAGGGCGAGGCCATGACAAAACAGCTTCTACTTTACTAGGATCTACAGCCACCCCTTCTTGAGAAATCACATGTCCAAGAAACTTAACTTCTTCTAACCAGAATTCACACTTGCTCAACTTAGCGTACAATTGATGCTCTCTTAATTTCCCAAGCGCCAGACGAAGGTGACAAGCATGCTCTTCCAAGTCTCGGGAATAAATCAGAATGTCGTCAAGAAACACCACCACAAAAGAATCCAAAAAGGGTCGAAACACCCGATTCATTAAATCCATAAAAGCGGCTGGAGCGTTCGCTAACCCAAAAGACATCACCTTAAATTCATAATGCCCATACCTCGTCCTGAAAGCAGTCTTGGGCACGTCCTTATCCCTTATCCTCAGCTGATAGTACCCTGATCTCAAGTCAATCTTTGAAAAGACAGCTGCTTCCTGAAGCTGATCAAATAGATCATCAATTCTTGGAAGAGGGTACTTGTTCTTGATAGTCACCTTGTTAAGCTCCCGATAGTCTATACACATTCTGAGAGTACCATCTTTCTTCTTGACAAACAATACAGGTGCTCCCCATGGCGAAGTACTAGGCTGAATAAATCATTTGTCAACCAATTCTTGTAATTGAGTCTTCAACTCTTTTAACTCGGCCGGTGCCATGCAGTAAGGAGCCTTATGCACAGGAGCCGCCCCGGGTTCCAGATCAATAACAAATTCCATGTCACGAACGGGAGGCAATCCAGGTAACTCATCCACGAACACATCGGGAAATTCTTCCACCACTGGAATATCCGCTAAAGATTTCTTCTCAGATGGTGTAGACACGACTTGGACCAAAAAAGCATCTGCCCCACAAGCTATATCTTTCTTAGCTTGAACTGCTGATATAACTGATGGTCTTGCCTTTAACTTACTTCCCACGAATTCTAAATAATCCTCATCCGAAAGTTGAAAACCAATTACTCGTCTTCTACAATCAATATTCGCAGAATAACGATACAGCCAATCCATACCCAAAATTATATCAAAACCAAGCAACTTGAATACAATCAAATCCGCATCCAAAATCCTTCCACCAAGATCCAAAGGACAACCCAAAGCAACCTTGGAGCTACACACGATCTCGCCATTAGGAAGAGCCACAACTAAGGATTGTGGTAGAGGTTCCGTAACCAAATTGCACATTCGTGCAAACGTGGCAGACACAAAAGATTGGGACGCCCCAGAATCAAACAAAGTACAAGCATAAAAATCATATAGACGAACTCTTCCTGATGCAACACAACCACCAAACAAATTCAAAAAACCCAACCACACCAAACAATAAACCCAAATAAAATAACTACATACATACCAGTAATCACTCCAGCATCATGGGTCTCTGGAGCCTCATAATCCACGTCGCCAGGAGTCATCGCATAAACTCGGGCTTGTACCAACTGTCTCTGGTTGCCCCTTCCACCTCGATGACCTCCTCGTCCTCCTTGACCTCCTTGAACTAGACTGGGACACTCCCGAGCAAAGTGACCCGGCTGGCCACATCTAAAACACTGAATGCCCCTTTGACCACAATCACCCTCATGGGCTCTACTACATCTCGGGCATACTGGAGTCCGGCCTCCTGCACGAACACCGGAGGTTGTCTGTGGACGGGTCCCGGTCCTCTGAACAAATTTCTGTGGCGATCCAGAACTGCTTCCTTCACCAAGATAACTCCGTCTTTTCTGACCTGGAGGGGAGCCCACTACAAAGCTACTCTCGCGCTCTGCGATACTGGCCAAGTCTACCAACTTCTGAAATTCCACAATCCCGAGACAAGCCACTTGTCTGCGTACTTCAGGGCGCAGACCCTCCATAAAACGCTCCACCTGCAGCTCTTCGGTGGCAATGAGGTGAGGAGCGAACCGTCCAAGCTCCATAAATTTCGTTGCATATTGCTCGACCGTCATACCTCCTTGAACCAAATTATTAAACTCCCGAGCCTTCTGCCTTCTCACTGAAACAGGAAAGTATCGATCATCAAATTCCTTTTTAAACCGCTGCCAGGACACAGGATCCGAACTCCATTTCTAGGAGTGACCGCTTGGTCTCCCACCAATATGCTGCTTCACCTTGTAGCATATAACTTGCATACAAAACCATCTGGACCTCAGTACACCCACAGACTTCAAAGGTCCTTTCCAAATCTAGAATCCACCTCCTAGCTCGCATTGGATCCTCTTCCCCAGTAAAGGCAGGAGTCCTATGCGCCAGGAAGCGCTCATAGGTGCACCCCACTTGGACCGCTCTATTTAGATCTCCTTGCGGCGGTCGGAAATTCTGCTCGTACAAGTCTGACATCCTATTCAACGCCCTTGCGATGGCATCATCTCTTTCACACCTGGATAGCTCATCTTCGGGCACATTAGCTTGCCTTCTTGGTCTCACCATAGTCCCATAGTCCTGTCATAGAGCAACCTCCAACCCCGCTTAAATCCAGATAAAACCAAACTCAACCAAAGCAACACAAAAAATACAATAAGATAAAATTAAATTAAATAACATCAATTAACATAAAATAAAACAACAATAAACTCATAATAACACATTTATTTTTAAAATAATCATTAAAAAATTATTTTAAAACAATAAAATAATTTCTGGTACTATCCTAAGGGACATGTGGTTTTACCCAGAGCTGAACTGCTCTAATACTACCTGTGGCGCCCCCGACCCCCCATGTAAGGAAAACACGGGAATCGAGACGCCGGGACGATGACAACACGGTCACACATCCCAACGAAAGTGCCAAGTGTGTGTACATGCAACGGTGTACAACAACAACGCAGCGGATTAGTCAACTAAGTACCAGAATTTAAATACAAGTAAACATCAGTAAAGTTTTAAAAGTAGTTATACAGTCATCCAAAATAAAGTTAACACATGTCCCAAAAATACAAAGGGTAAAATTCAATAACAAAAAACAGTGATCCCAGATCACTCCTCGGGCGGAGCCGTCTCCTCAGGCTCACCCTCCTCCTCCTCATCTGCATCAAAATCTGCGTTACCACAGAATGGTACCGCAGGTAAGTATAACCCAAAAATAATTTCAGGAATAAAATGCATTTAATACAACCAACATGCATGCATATGATGAAATATGCATTTTTCCTCAAAACATCATTTTCCCCGAAAATGATAATTTTCCAACACACGCCAAAAATCTCATTTGGCCCAAAAATAATCCGTAAAACATTTTCCCAGAAAATGATTTACACAAAATCCAACTCACACTATTTTCCCAGAAAATAGTCCATTTAATCCGTCAATACCCTATGCACCATGGCCTCCCCTAGGGACCATCCGCACGTCCTGGCTTCGTAGCGATGCCCAGTTCCGCGCCCAGCGCGTACATGGCCGAGCACCCACTACGCAACGAGCGATGCCCAGTTCTGCGCCCAGCGCGTACATGGCCAGACATCCTCTAGTCCCCGCCAGCAGAAGGACCACGGAGTCGGCACGAATCTCTCGTCCGATCCCATTGTCGCCCAGCGACAATCCAGGGGACGTTACTCAGTTTATTCCGCTCCCGAGTAACCAGAGGAGCTCCACCGAGATAATGCCCCATCTCGGCTTGGAGTCGTGATACGCACGCACCCAACAAATCATTCACATGAAAACCCAGTTTTCATAAACACATGAACATGAATGCAAAACACGAAAACCCAGTTTTCCTTTACAAACATGAACATGCATGAAACCATGAAATGTACATGAACCAACCAATCCAAAATCCATCAATAACTAATAACCAATCCAATCCAATCAAACCAACAACTCCAATCACAAATCCATCCGACCCCCGTACTCCTCGGACTCAGTCCGGCATGCCAAAAAAATACAGTGAAATGCGTTAGTGCAAAAATACATAAAATTCATGAGAATACTTTGGAAAATACTTACAGCGCTATAAGATAATTTCCGGAGGATCACGAAGCTGAAAAAGGCGACGTCTGAGCAACACCACAGTGTAAAATACACTGTGGCCGTTAGGTCACAAATACCCACTTTTCAACGAAGACAAACGAAGACCCAAAATGATAGGGTAGGGCCTAGAGAGGTCGGTGAAGCCAATGGTGGTGGTGGTTTGCCGTGGATGATGGCGCAAATGGTGGTTTAAGGCCAAAAATGCCGAAATCGGAGATGGACTTGGTGGGGCTTCACCGATAACGGATCGGAGCCGGGGTTGGGTCCAAAGGGTTGCCAAGAGGTCGGGGATGAAGTGGTAGGAAGATGGTGGACAATGGCGGTGCGACGGCGGCGCAACGGCGGAAAGAGTGCCGCGGCTTCGTGGGTCTCGTGGGGGCTAACGGCGGCTTGGATGGAAGTGAGGTTGGTGGGGTAAGGTCGCCGGCAGTTGAGGAATGCAAGGGACCGGGCGGTGTCGACCACCACCGACGGACGGCGGCGGGCTGGGGTGGAGGCCGAAGTCGCACGGGGAGAGAGAAGGAGAGAGAGGGAATCGGGTTCGCGCGGAGAGAAGGGACCAAAAGAAAATAAGGGAAAAAAGAAAAAGGAAGGAAAAGAAAAGGAGAGGAAAGAAAAAGAGGGAAAAAGAAATGAGGTCCAATCCTCACAACTTGGGTCACGAAAATGATCCAAAGGAAATGATTTTAAAACCACAAATTAAATAAAATAATTTAAACGTAATGGTAAAATCAAATTGAAATAATTAAAACTCACAGTAATTAATTTAAATATTAAAAGCAATTTAAATGCACAACAATAAATAAATATTAAGAAAGCACATAAAAATAATTTTCACCAAATTAAAAATCCTAAAAATAACCCAATTAAAATCCAGTAATTTTAAAACAAGAGAATAATTTTTTGAATAACATAAAAATAATCCTTCAATAAAAATACACTAAAATACGGGGTGTTACATCCTCCCCCCCTTAAAAAAATTTCGTCCTCGAAATTAGCAAGGTCAAACATTAAACTAAGACAGGATCAAGATTCAATCGAGAGCATACTTAGAACATACCGACAAAATCAATCAAACAAGTAAGGATAATGCTCCCTCATGTCGGCTTCTCTTTCCCAAGAGAATCTTGAGCCAACGGATCACCCCATGACACTTTCACCATAGGTATTGTCTTGGACCTTAATCTTTGCTCTTTCCAATCTACAATCTGCGTCAGGGTAACTTCATAAGTAAGGTTAGGCTGAAGTTGAATGCGTTCAGGGTCAACAAAACGTGGCTCTTGCTGTCCAAAACTCTTCTTCAACGAAGACACATGAAACACATCATGAACATCCCCAAAATAATCCGGCAAGGCAACTCTATAAGCAACAAGCCCAACTTTCTCTACGATCTGAAAAGGGCCAACATATCTTGGACTGAAGCTTTCCTTTCTTACCAAAGCGCTTAACACCTTTCATAGGAGAGACTTTAAGATAAACCCAATCACCTTCTTCAAAGGATAAGTCTCTTCTTCTTGTATCTGCGTAACTCTTCTGGCGACTTTGCGCTTCTGCCATTTTAGTCCTTATAAACTGAACTTGGTCCTTCATTTCTTGAATTATCTCAGGCCCAAACAATTTGCTCTCACCAACTTCATCCCAACACAAAGGCGATCTACACTTCCTCCCATACAAAGCTTCATACGGGGCCA